>NC_139713.1:31636051-31903551 GCF_964188405.1 Protomyctophum parallelum
GAACCAAATGGACCCTTACAGGTCTATAACTCAGAGTGTACAATTGGAACCAAATGGACCCTTACAGGTCTGTAACTCAGAGTGTACAAATGGAACCAAATGGACCCTTACAGGTCTGTAACTCTGAGAGTGTACAAATTGAATCAAATGAAACTGTAAGGGTACTCTCTCGAAAGTTAAATAAAAACGGAGGATGTTTTGCGGTATTAGATACTTTACTTACTTTTTCACTCAGGATAGACTGAGGGCTGAGGATCAGTCGTCATGCTCAAGAAGGGTTTGACAAGCTATTTGTCTGCTGATAGAGAAATTGGCCGGGTCACTGAATCCAGGATTTTTGGTTACGGGAAAAACTACGATACTGTGTGTGTAAGTACGCTCCTGCTGCACCCACACGCAGGCAGCCAGGCACACACGCACACGCACACACACTCACGTGTACTGATAAATACAGTACAGAATCAGATGCACACGCAGGCAATGGCATACACAAATCTACCCCCCCCCCGCCCATTTGCCTTTCATTCACACACAGAATAGTTCTCTTGAAGCGAGGGTCTTGCACAGACTTCTAATTGCATTAGACTTTGATTGACAGTCCACTGTGGGGCCATTCATCAATGTCAGCTTATTTAGTGATGAAGGATCCTTTTCAGAGAGAAAAAAATATTTGAATAGGGGAGGGGGGAGAGAGAGGGAGAGAGCGAGAGAGAGAGAATGAGATGGAGAGAGAAATAATAGGGTGAACGAGAGAAAACAAGGAGCAGTGGTGGAAGAAATACTTAGTTTTTATTTTTACTTAAGTAAAAGTAAAGTATCAATACAATGTAGAAATACTCTGTTACAAGTACAAATTTTACTTGAGAAAAAGTACAAACGTATTGGAAACAAAATATACTTAACACTAGAGTGTCTGTGAGGTCTTTCTGACAAATATTTTGATGTTTTAAGTTGACCATCTTTGCCCGTGAAGATTTCAGAAGGTTCAGCTTCCATGACTTTTCCTCAGTTTTTTTTTCATCTGAAACATTTTCTAAATATGAATTTAGGCATACTTTAGGCATCGTTTTCGGTCAAGATGACCCCTGCCACACTTCCTCCCCCCACGGGAGTGAACTTCACACCTCCAGACAGCTGTCTGGAGGTGTGAAAGTCTGTTTTCCCGACCGTGAATCTATAACCGTGCGTCACCAGGATCAATGATATGGTCAATGAAAATTATATAAGATTATGTTGTGATATTATAGGGTAGGCTACTTGAGGTCTTCCTTGCTTTGGTACGATGATGCAAATTTGTTTTTCTGTAAAGTCACTTGGGTTGCGGTTTTGTGGGCTCGTTTCCAAATGTTGTTTAAACCAGCTGTTTCTTAAAACTTTCAATTTCAGGAACCTTGAAATTTGTATGTAGGCTATTTGTGTGCAAAACCCCAAATAGTTGGTGCCAGCTAGGGACCGCGGTAGCCTACCAGATTTGTGTTTGTAAAATGTTTGAAAAATGTTGCACTTTTAATTTAATTTTAGTTATTGCGACCAAAGGTCGCCTAAGGGTGAGGTCGCTTCTCGCCCTCAGGTGTCTTACTGGTTTATTTTGAAAATAGCAGATTTACAAGTTCGATGTGACGTTTTGTGAGCTTGTAGATCGGCTATTTTAAAATAGCCAATGTATATTATTGAATGCTAATGTGACTTCCTTAGGGCTTGTTTTCATAGACCTGTCGCAAAATCTGGCAACGCTGAGTGAAGTGGCCTACTTCTTTAAGAAAGTAAAGCTTATGCTCCACCCCTTTCCCTGAAGATGACCTAAACACACGCCCTCACATGCGCACGCAGTGCCACACACACACGCGCGCAGTGCCACACATGCACGCACACAGTGCCATGCACGCACGCAGTGCCGCTCACGCACGCACGCACGCACCTGCTCTGCTCTGCTGCAAGGTTTAAAAGTGTTGTATGAAAGCACAATCCTATCTCCTTTCATTAGCCAATTACATTCTTGCTCCGGCCATGTCCAAGTGGCTCTGGAAAATACATCAAAACAAATCTGTTTTTCTAACTTGGTCTTCTGTGTGCGTGCGTGCGTGCATGCGTGTGTGGCACTGCGTGCGCATGTGAGGGCGTGCGTGCGGCCGTGCGTGCGCGTGTGTGTGTGTGTGCACGTGCGTGCGCGCGCAATACTTTGGCACTGCGGGGTAGTAGGTTATTGGTTCTCACTTCTCACCGTCAGTTTCTATACGTTTTCGGTTAATTTCCCTGCTCTATATGTAGGCCTATGTACCCCCCCCCCGCCTCTCTCTCTCTCTCTCTCTCTCTCTCTCTCTCTCTCTCTCTCTCTCTCTGGGATTCGGAGATAAGGAGAATCCTGCCCGACGATATGCACAGTGCATTTCCTTAATGCTATATTATCATTAAAATCTTAGACGAAATTTAGCCAACTGTTTGGGGCCCCCCCCCACACTTGCTATTACCCCATTCGCAGCCCACCACCGGTGCCCCACCACCGGTGCCCCGCCGGTGGGGCCCACCGGCGGGGCCCCGGTGCGGCCCACTGGCGGGGCCCCGGTGCGGCCCACCGGCGGGGCCCACAGCTTGAGAAGCCCTCTCGCTCTAGCAGCGAAGGGAAGGGGAAGGGGTGATGAGGACATTGATGCTACTGGACATTATAGCATGGTACAGTACATTGGATTCAGAGCCCGTATTAAGTAACCCATGATTGGAAACAGCAGCCTGTTTTTCTTCAGGTTACTGTTGATGGAGTTATGAGTGAACAGGGCTCTGGACACGAGCTCATGAGAGACCAGGAGAGCCCAAGTGTCTTGAATTAAGCCATGGTGTGCATATTGTTGCTGTCAGGGCAGAAACCTCCTATCTCCGTATATGCAAGTAAATGAACCCCTTACTTGATCATCCTACACGAAAGCATCAAAAGTGTGTTTGTGTGCGTGTGCGTGTGCGTGTGTGTGTGCGTGTGCGTGCGTGTGTTTTT
Organism: Protomyctophum parallelum; assembly: GCF_964188405.1. Classification (NCBI taxonomy): domain Eukaryota; kingdom Metazoa; phylum Chordata; class Actinopteri; order Myctophiformes; family Myctophidae; genus Protomyctophum; species Protomyctophum parallelum. The sequence goes on from NC_139713.1 coordinate 31,639,038, forward strand.
TTTTTTTTTTTTTTTGCGAATGGCATTCTCTCCTTGTCCCTTGCATTTTTTCCAAGGTTCAGGGGGATATTTGTTTTCCAAAAAGCTCTTATTTTTCCATTAGAAATGTCCCTCTTTTTTCTGTAAATTATTTGGCTTGTGGTGCAATATTTGCAGAGATGGGACCAAAATGGGGGGGGGGGGAGGCACTACTGTACATCATCCAAAAACCTCAACTGTTTTCAACCCCCTTTTAAATAGCATCATGTAACACAGCAAAAATGCACAAATCGACGCGCGTTTGCCAAGATATCTCACAACAGAGCTCGGTGAGAGCTCAATCATTCTTAGACTATTTCTTTTTTTGGTGCTCAGAGGAATAACCATGAGGGAAACCTGGAACCCCCCCCAGAGCTCAGATTCTGTCCAGTTTCTCAGTTCACTTTAATTTCATACAGTACATATCTTTTTTAATGTGCAGCCAAGCTTTTAAGGCCATGCATGCAAGCTGGGGCCGGTTATCCTTACATACTGTATCTGTTTGCTTCATACTAGCCTTATTCCCTCTTATTTCCATCTTTCATCTTGATCCTATTACGTTGTCGCCGTCCACCGGAAACCCTGTATCTCCTCATTGCAATGCTTGTATCTGCTATTTTTGAGGAGCCAACGTATAAAATATGGATAAAGTGGCTAAAACAATTGTGATGCTGTATTAACACATTTTGATGGGGACCCCCTGGAACCCCCCTTCCCACAAAAGATAGATAGATAGATAGATAGATAGATAGATAGATAGTCTTAAAAAGATATTTTGACATCATCAATCTTATGTGGCCGCGTGTCTCTGACACAAATTGACTGGATGGATGGGCAAGATTCAATTCATCCCCTGAGCAAGCAGGCCGGCTCTATTACTGTATCTCAATGGGAACATTGTCAGCACTGTCAGTACAATTAAGAGGAAAGTCAAGTCTGCCTGTAGGTTTCATAAACATTTAACCAATGAAAGGTATTCAAGTGCTCGTGACTAGCCAATTAGCACACGCTATCCATTGGAATACAGTTTACCAGTGGTGGAAAAAGTACTCAAATGTTTTACTTAAGTAAAAGTATCAATACCACTACTACTCGATTACAAGTAAAAGTCCGGAATAATGTAGATAATGTCAATAAATGTATGAAAGTATCAGCATCAAAATGTACCAAAAGTAAAAGTACTCATTGTGCAGAATGTCTTTGCAAAAAATATTTTGAAAATAGCAGATATACAAGCTCACAATGTGTCGCATTGCGACGCATTGTCGCAAATCTACAAAGAAACTCAAATAAATTCAAATAAATATAGTGGAGTATTTGCCTCTGAAATACTCAAATAAAGTACAAATACCTCAAAATTGTACTTATAAGTACTGTACTTAAGTAAATGCACTTAGTTTCTTTACGCCATTGCAGTTTACTACTTCCTGAACAGTAAAAAGTTGTGGACATACAAGGTTTATCCGTCCAAAAGCATTGATGTAATGGAACGAAGCGGTATCACGTTGCCTTTAAATAAATCAAACTCGTATCACATTTTGGACGGAACGTGGACAGAGTAACATATGCATCACATATGACCGCCCCGCCAAGCGTGGGTGTAGAGTTGAATTAGCCGATCTATCAAGATGGAAGGCTGTGTGTAGTAGCAGTAGTAGTAATAGCGCTAATGTGTCGACCGTGTGTGTGTGTGTGTGTGTGTGTGTGTGTGTGTGTGTGTGTGTTTGTGTGTGTGTGTGCGTGCGTGTGCGTGCGTGCGTGCACAAGCCCAATGTTATGTAAGTGTGTTTTTGTGTCTGTATGCGTTTACAGCTCTGTCCCATCCTGTGTATGTGCGCGCATGTTTGCATGCTTGTGTTTGCATGTGCAATGCATGTGCAGTATTTGTATTTGCATCTCATCGTGTGCAGGTCCAAGTGTTTAATTTATGAAACATTGTGTGCATTGTGAGGCCCCTGTGTGTCAGTGTGTGCACGTGTAGCAAAGCATGCACGTGCAACCGCATACGTGTGTAAATGTGTGTGGAGTTTCCTTCTTTTAAAAAGTTTACAGCTGCCTAACCTTCTCTTCCAGTGGGGAGTTTAACAACATCTGGCTACTGGGGCTAATTCAAGACAGGCAGGCAGGCAGACAGGCAGACAGACAGGCAGACGGGCGGACGGACGGACGGACGGACGGGCGGGCAGGCAGGCAGCTACGTCTTCCACCTAGCTAGGGTCTTTGCTTTACCTTGGATGACACACACGCACACGTTTACTGTACTTGGCTCCTGATATCAAAATCTTATGCCCGCATAAGTTGTGTTTATCCTCTTTGGCCCACTCAGGTATAGTAATACAAGCACGCACGCATGCACGCGCACGCACGCGCGTGTCATGCCAGACATGAGCTCTGACATAATATACGGCTCTAGGCATTGATAGCGCGGTATTCCGAGGTATTCTAACGTTCCTGGAACGAAATGCGCTGTATAATGAGATTTATTATGGTCTGGTAGTCCTTCAAGGAAGAGCCCTTGCTTGTGAAGGAGCTTTGAGGAAAACCTTTTCAGGCCATACTTGGAATCACAACGGGCCGCATTTACCGGGATGTGATCATCTTATCTCTGTCGGCTGGAAACCTCACATGTCACAAAACGGGTTCCCCCTCCGATTCAAACACAAAAGCATCAAACGTATAGTGGATCTGCAAGCCGGCGTTCCCAGCTTGCAGACACTTGTGATGCTTTTGTTTAACGCAGTAGTGTGATCAAGTAGGGCATTCATATACGAAAAACATACATTTGAAAAATCCAGAGATAAGACGTTTTTTTCCATGTCTGGTAGCCTATAGCAGTGGTTATGTCTGGTAGGGTAGCCTATAGCAGTTGTTCTTCCATGTCTGGTAGCCTATAGCAGTGGTTATGTCTGGTAGGGTAGCCTATAGCAGTTGTTCTTCCATGACTGGTAGCCTATAGCAGTGGTTTCTCGGTTCTTCCATGACTATAGCCTATAGCAGTGGTTCCTCCATGACTGGTAGCCTATAGCACTGGTTCTCAAACGTGTTTTATTTTTATTTTTTATGTCAAGGATCCACAAATTGACGCATTGTCAATTTCTTCTCTAACTGACTAACCAGCAGGCTCTGCCAGCAGTCTCAGCTTTCTGCCTTCTACACTGGTTCCACCATTATGGTTATTTATGTGGAATTTGCTAAAACATTTAAAAACATAATTTATGCCCAGTCACTATACTGCACCTGAGATGTTCCTTTTTATACTGAGACCATGTTTGGTTTTTTTTGAGTGCACTGAATATCAATACGAAGCAAATGAAAAACGCATTATTTCAACGGTAGTGGTGAATGGGGGGAAGGGATTTTTGTCCAACCAAAAACGGCAACCAATGGGTGCGAAGAGGACAACCTCGGGCGGGACTTAAAAAAGGGTCAATTGATTATGTATTTGGCCGCGGACCGCTCATCTGAAAATGTTTCATACTAGTGACTCCCCAGAAGAGAAGACAGCGTGTCACGTGCGCTAAGATTGTATATCTGCTATTTTTGAATAGCCAACATAATACATGGAAATAGCTGATGTACAAGCTCACAACAACGCCCTGTGAATAATATGAATATGGCTTAAGTGATGAATTATAATGCATTCATGCATCTTTGTGTAAGTTTAGGGTCCTTGCGCGCAGGGCGCAAATTCATCTTCTGGCAAGACAAAGAAAACTTTGCAAATCCCTATAGTCTCAATGCCAGGTGTTGCCATTTTGTCGGTATTAAATTTCACTATAGCAACTCCAAAAAACAGGGTAATTATGGTAATCCGCCAGAATGTGTCATTCTGCATGTGCAGCATCTCTGTCAGAAACAGTCACACTTCTATGGAAATCAATGTGTTTCGTGTTAGGGCTGATTGTGCATTGTGTCGGATATGGCTTGTCCTCGCATGGCGACATACAGTGGTGGAGAGTAACTATGGACATTTACTTAAGTACTGTACTTAAGTTAAGTATACAAATTTGTAATTTGCTTGACTATTTCCAATTTCCAATACTTCAGGTCCAAATATTGTACTTTTATCCACTACATTTATTTGAAAACTTTAGTTACTAGTTACTTTGTACATTTTGATTATTATAACATGCATTAACCACTTCATCCCTATATACATTTCGGCCATTTGAAAATAGCCGATCTACAAGCTCACAATGCATGGCGATGCGACACATAGTGCGCTTGTAGATCTGCTATTTTCAAATGATTTTTATACATTTGAAAACTTGAAATGGGACATTCTGTAAGTGAGTAGTCTACTTTTGTTACTTTAAGTACATTTTGATGCCAATACTTTTACTCAAGTTCCAGACTTTTACTTGTAACAGAGTAATATTGATACTTACACATCACTTTGCTGAGTGGCCCAGGCCAGCGCTAGCTGCTCATCCAATGACATTCATTAACACTGCTGAGTGGCGCAGGCCAGCGCTAGCTGCTCATCCAATGACATTCAGTAACACTGCTGTCGTCAGGCAGAAACCTTGTATCTCCATTTTATATCCTTTTTATTATTTTCGTATTCTTTTGTAAATGCCCGCGCGCTACTCCAGTGATTCTCCATTTTATTTCATGCCGCGGACCCCCAAATTGATACATTTGGCCACTGACTCCCCCTCCCCATCTGAAATGTATTTTGTGTGCCATGAACCTTAGATTTATGTAAAAAGGTGATGTACAAAGCTTGTATAATTTGCAATTTTTTAACATCAAACGCATACGTGGATAATGTTGTTCCATGAGTTGCTACATTAACTACTTTAGTTGAGGACCCCCTGGAACACAGGTTATTTTTATTTTATTTTATTTCTTTATTTTCCACTATTACGTTTTTTTTTTTTCTTCTTTTGGACATTACAAGGTTTCAATACCCGACAGAGGCCATATGAGCTAAAGGCTTCGTCAGGTTACAGAGGTCTCGCTGGAGCAAAGCACTTAATCGCTGTAGTCATTTATTTACTTTTCTCCTCCGTGGTAAACGCTGAGTGGCTATAGTGTTTTAGTACGTAGAAATCTGACTGATGTGTATACTTTTTCATGCGGGGAGGGGCATAAATAATTACCTTGTTTTATGAGTTTCAAATATAGCAGGGTGGCTGAATGGAGGAATTATTCACCGCCTGTGTTTCTGTCTGTCGTTAGCCACCCGGTGTAGGGGTCACCTGGTGTAACACAAAAATTACACCACAGTTTAAGTATTGAGGGTCTAAGGGGTTAAACTGAAGTGACATTGATAAATTCCAAATAGGATTCCAAAAAGTATTCTGAGGCACCCCTTGACTTGGGTCAAGGCACCCACTGTGAGAAGCTGTGACCGAGCCCATCACCTTTTCTCCTAAAACTCATACATCGCCAATGAACTAATGATCGTGTTTTTCATGAACTCCCGAAGCGCCATTAAAGTGTTTGACGTGTTGTTTAGCTTTATATTAATTGATGACATATTAATGACTTACTGCACATCAAGGCAATCCTGTTCGATCGGTATAGCTCTCGGTTCGATTGGCTTTGCCTGGAGCCTGATACAGGTCTGTGCACAATGGAAAGGCCTGGAGGCATTTCTAGGCCTTTTTCTCGTATTTACGGCTCTGATTGCGCTGGATGAACATAGCGACTTTGTTTAGCGGCTCAATAGTAAATCCACGTCGTTGTTTGCGTTGTCGTCCCCTCTTCCCAGTCGGACTCGTCGGTGACCATCACGTGCGCGGACGGGAAGTGGAACAAGCAGGTGTCCTGTGAGCCGGTGGACTGTGGCCTGCCGGACAAGTACCACGTGCACCCCGCCCACTTCAACTTCCCCGAGGGAACCACGTACGGCAAGAAGAGCACCTTCCTGTGCCGGGAGCCCGCCCAGCTCGTAGGTGAGACGGGCGCACTGCACTGCCTGCTGGGAAATGTAGTCAGACACACACTTAAACACTTTAAGACCTGAGGACGCATCCGTGTTGCCTTATAGCTTATAGCTTTTAACCACTTATAGGCTGTTGAATGTACAAGCTTGTAGATCTGCTATTTTTGAAAAATCTTGAAAATGTGTGTAAATCTTTGAGTGTATATTCTTTCACGGTGAACGTTTCTAACTCATAACTTTGCTTCTGGATTTTCTGAAAATAGGCAATAGTTATGAGCTTGTCGATCTGCTAACTGCATAAATGCATTTTTAATCCTTCCCCAAATGCCTGACTAATTGCGCGCCTGTGTTGCAAGTGTACACCCCCCCCCCCCCCCCCCACACACACACACACACACACACACACGCGATACACCTTTTCAGGTGGTCTGTGCAAGATCCTTTGTCAGAGTTGTTCTATTTTGGGCTCCATGCGAGCGGATGTGGAACAGGTTTTGTTGTAGCTGTCATGGCACGGTGTCAGATGGTGGACGAGCACTGTGTCCCTGTTTAACATCTGCATTGAGCAGCGTTCCCAACAATCTGTCTGCTCCGCTCCACTCCCATGACTCTGTGGCTTTAGCGCCGTGATTCTCCAACTTGTTCATGCCAAGAATCCCCAAATTCACTAAGCCTGATTCTACACATATCTTCTAAATCTTCTAGTTTTCAGACTCCTCCGTGCCAAGGACCATCACATTTTGTTATATATATATATATTTATATATATATGGCCGCGGACCCCCATCTTAGAATGTTTTGTGCCAGGGACCCCCAGAAGAGAAGATTTGTGTCAAAAACAGTAAGATGGGCCCAGGCCGTAGCGTAACGGTCTGGGCACCGGACTGGTGATCCAGTCGCGGTGTGCCGCGGGTTCGACTCCCGGACCCGACACGGCCTTTACCGCATGTCATCCCCCCATCTCTCTCCCGTTTCCTGTCAGCCTACTTTCTATCCCTTAAAAAATCAATAAAGGCGTAAGCCGCAAAAAAATATCTTAAAAAAAACAAAAAAAAAAACAGTAAGATGTACAAGCTTGTAGATCTGCTATTTTTGAAGAGCCAACGCTAAAATCTAAAATGACACAGTTCCTGGGTTTTAATGGGTTAACGGACCCCCACCTAGAAACATGTTGTGCAAGGAAGGGACCGTGATACGAGATTTAATTTCACACATTTTCCAGACTTTTGAAAACAGCAGACCTACTAACACAGTACGAGCTCACAACGTGTCACATCGCAACACTTTGTGAGCTTGTAGATCGTCTATTATAGCCGATGTGTATGTATCAGTGGTTCCTAAAGTGGGGTCTGGGGACATGGAAAAGTTTGGGAACCACTGGTATGGGCTAAGGTGGTTGAACCGCTTCTGAGGCTATAATTTTAAACCAATTTAGCTGGGAAACCGCTGGAACCCCCTCAACGAAAATCAGGCAGATCTTTGCCCAAGGAAGACTTATAAGGTGTTGAAACGTTGCGCCAGTAATATGGTACATTTTTGGAACTTTAAACTGTGTGCGGATGTTTTGATGTCCAACACCTGACCTAAACACAGGCATGAGATGTGCACACAGTCTTCTCTTTATTGTTAAGACATAACATTTTTCTTATCACACTAAAATGTTGCGCCCCCCCCCTTTCAGTAACTCTGAGGACACCCCTATGGTGACTGAGGGAGGAGTTGAAGACCCCTTGTAGTCTAAACCAGGGGTTCTCAACGCTTTGGGCTGTGGAACCCTGAAAATGCTTTGGCCATGTCTCGTGACCCCCGTGATAATAATAATAATAATACAAATGTTAATTTAAAAAAAAGAAATACATTAACCTATTTAGGCCTGAAATTAAAAAGAAATCTTCTAAATCCTCCAGTTTTCTGAAATAAATATTTTCACGATTTTTCAAAAATAGCAGACCTACAAGCTCCAACAAGCTCATAGCAGATCTCCTAGCAGATCTACATAGCGCGCCACCGAGTGGCGCGCTATGTAGATCTGCTTGTAGATCTGCTATTTTTCAATAGCTAAATTACAACATAATGTTTACACCACCAAAAGGGGTTCCCGCCCAAAATGGGTTAATATATAGCTTTTTAACTATAAATCAAACAAATCTTAAGAAGTTCCATAAAGAAATCTGTACATTCATGATTGTTCCTCCGCCTCCTCCCGCCAGGCACCAACAACACTCTGATGTGCATGGAGGACGGCCTGTGGTCGTTCCCGGAGGCGCTGTGCGAGCTCCGCTGCCCGGCCCCGCCCCCCGTTCCCAACGCCGTGCTGCAGACCAAGCGCTGCAACGACACGGGCCTCAAGGTGGGCTCGCTCTGCAAGTACAAGTGCAAGCCGGGCTACCACGTCACCAACAAGCCCAAGAGGTAAGAGAGAGAGACACACACACACACATACATACACAGTCTGAACGGCATAAAAACCCATACTCTGAACGCAGCAACGTGATGCCGTTTTGGCTGCTGTTGTGTAAGGAGTTTGCATGAGAACGCAAGTGAGAAGTGGAATGCGAGTGGCAACAGAAGCTAATGTTATGAGTTAACTGAGAGCTTTCTGGACCTGGCAGTCATTCTTGTTTTTCTTTTTTTAAATGTGTTTCAAATTGTCCCCTGCTCAGAATCCCTGTAGCTTCAATTCTTCGTATTTCTTACTTGATCATACTACAGCATCACACGAACGCATTGAAAGCAGCAGATTGACGAGCGTTTTGAGCTTATCGATCGAAATGAAAACAAAACATTAGTAGCCTCGGTGTAAATATAGTCTCTGTCGGGTGGAAACCGATAAAATGAACTGTCTGTCTGTCTGTCTGTCTGTCTGTCTGTCTGTCTGTCTGTCTGTCTGTCTGTCTGTCTGTCTGTCTGTCTGTCTGTCTGTCTGTCTGTCTGTCTGTCTGTCTGTCTGTCTGTCTGTCTGTCTGTCTGTCTGTCTGTCTGTCTGTCTGTCTGTCTGTCTGTCTGTCTGTCTGTCTGTCTGTCTGTCTGTCCCTCCCTCCCATCGGCAGGCGTGCGTTCAAGCGGCAGTGCACGGAGGACGGCAGCTGGCTGGACGGGGCGTGCGAGCCGGTGACGTGTGACGCGCCGCCGGCCATCTTCCACGGCTCCTACTACTGCACGGACGGCTTCCGCTTCGACAGCGTCTGCCGCCTCAACTGCTCCGGCCCCGGCGACGCCGTGGCCGCCACGGCGGGAGGCTCCGCCCACACGGTGAGGCCGCTGCACGCTCCATGCAAGCAGGTCTGTCCCGTCTTTCGCTCTACCCCCCAATCCCCCCCCCCCCTCGCCGTTCCTGCTAATCCTATAATGCGGTGGTTTTCAATCTTTTTCATGTCAAGGTCCATTATTTATTCGGCATCGATCAAAACAGCCACATTCTACATTCTCTAATTGTGCAGACTTCTCGTAAATCAAGTAATGTAGCCCGTTTAACAATAATTGAACTCTTGAGTTGGTTACCAACTCTCCATCATTTAGCTGGGGACCACCTGGAACCTCCTCAAGGACCACTGGTTGAGAACTACTGTCCTAGTGGTTCTCATTGACATGAAACAGCTAGAGAACCTCTGCTCTAATCCAGTGACTCTCAAACTATTTAAATCTTAAGGAGCCCCAGATTACTGCATGGATCACCATTGATGACCCAAACATTCAAGAGAGATTTACAGTGCACAGTACACAACTGGAATGTGAATAGTATTTAACAGCTTGATAAAGAGCAGAACTGTTATTTCACACAGTAATTGCAGCTTGTTTGAACACGAGAAAATAAGAATAATATTGTTCTATTGCCAAAATACATTTGGTCTCAGATTAAAATAAATAAATGAAAAACAATGTGTGGGTCCATTAACAATAAAAAATGTTTGAGAACCACTGTTTTTAGCCTACACAAAATATGATGTTCTCTCTCTGTTTTACTCCATTTTTACCACACTCTCTCTCTCTCTCTCTCTCTCTCTCTCTCTCTCTCTCTCTCTCTCTCTCTCTCTCTCTCTCTCTCTCTCCCCTAAAGCTACTCAATTAGATGCCATGCTAATTGGATTGCTATTGATTTCCAGAACAGCGCGGCCGCCACAGACCTTTTGAAATGTATACACCTTTTAATCTGTCGCGCCTCACGGACCCTAGTGGATAACTAACACGCCTGATAACTGTTGTATTGTGTTTCCCCCCCCCCCCCCCTATGGGATTTCAACTCCTCTATGTCCTTGGCACTGTGTGTGTGTGTGTGTGTGTGTGTGTGTGTGTGTGTGTGCGTGTGCGTGTGCGTGTGTAGTACAGTGCGAGGACAATTTTCCTTGGTCCTCAAGAGAAATGGTTTGATTCACATGGTTGAAAATAGCCTTTTTTTACTTTTAGTTGTAGGCTTAATAGAATTAGGGAATAAAAGGTTCAGGTTGTGTTAGGATTCGACATTTAAACGTTAGTTTTTTCGGATATTGGACTGATATGCCTGATTTATTCTTTCTGCTATACCTTCTAGATTTATGGTTATCATGGACCGAAAATAGCAGACCTAAAAAAATTATACTAATCATCGTCCTAAAATGTCAATGTCCTCACAAATGTTATTTTTGTGTGTGTGTGTGTGTGTGTGTGTGTGTGTGTGTGTGTGCGTGTGCATGTGCGCGTGCAGGGTCTGGCGTCCAACGTGATTCGCTGCAGAAAGGACGGGAACTGGACGGGTTCGTTCCGCTTGTGTCCGCAGGCCAAAGGTCAATGCTCCTTACCTCAGAACCTCCACTACAGCCTCCAGTACACCTGCAGGAGAGGTCACGCCATAGGTCAGTACTCCATATTTACTCATACAGGTCATTTCAATAGGTCAGTACTCCATATTTACTCATACAGGTCATTTCAATAGGTCAGTACTCCATATTTACTCATACAGGTCATTTCAATAGGTCAGTACTCCATACTTACTCATGCAGGTCATTTCAATAGGTCAGTACTCCATACTTACTCATACAGGTCATTTCAATAGGTCAGTACTCCATACTTACTCATACAGGTCATTTCAATAGGTCAGTACTCCATACTTACTCATACAGGTCATTTCAATAGGTCAGTATACTCCATACTTACTCATACAGGTCATTTCAATAGGTCAGTACTCCATACTTACTCATACAGGTCATTTCAATAGGTCAGTACTCCATACTTACTCATACAGGTCATTTCAATAGGTCAGTATACTCCATACTTACTCATACAGGTCATTTCAATAGGTCAGTACTCCATACTTACTCATACAGGTCATTTCAATAGGTCAGTATACTCCATACTTACTCATACAGGTCATTTCAATAGGTCAGTACTCCATACTTACTCATACGGGTCATTTCAATAGGTCAGTACTCCATACTTACTCATACGGGTCATTTCAATAGGTCAGTACTCCGTGCTTACTCATACAGGTCATTTCAATAGGTCAGTACTCCATACTTACTCATACAGGTCATTTCAATAGGTCAGTACTCCGTGCTTACTCATACAGGTCATTTCAATAGGTCAGTATACTCCATACTTACTCATACAGGTCATTTCAATAGGTCAGTACTCCATATTTACTCATACAGGTCATTTCAATAGGTCAGTACTCCATACTTACTCATACAGGTCATTTCAATAGGTCAGTACTCCATACTTACTCATACAGGTCATTTCAATAGGTCAGTACTCCATACTTACTCATACAGAGACTTAAATAGGGTTAATATATTACCGCTGTCGGCATATTTTATACTTTTAGTGTTTTTTTGAGCGGTAACTAACTGCTCCAATGAACAGCTATGTGTGTCTCTATGTATGTATGTCTCCATGTATGTTTGTTTGAGTACGGACAGCTGCAATATAGTAATACAAAAATTGCCTCTGAGATGTCGTGGTACTGTATAAGTATAAAGTATATTAAATAAATTAGTGCAGTCATTTAGTAGATTACTTGATTACTTTGCACCACTGTTACACCCTGATCTTTTCTGTCCTTTTTGGGGGGTTTAATTTCAAGGCCCTCCAGTTTGATATTGTCTGTCAGGTGGAAAACCTTACTTTTCAGGATTCAAGCTTGCGGATCTGCTACTTTTGATGCTATAGTTTTCGAAAAGAACAGCACAAAAGGTTAAAATATGGAGACAGCAACATTATGTATTAGGCCACAGACAGACCCCATTTGACATCGTTACCTCCCTATCCCCAAGATTCACTGTCAGTATATGACCATATATTGGGCATGGCCATATATGGGCATATACAATATGGAGCTTGAATGATTTGTTTGCACCTGATTCCATGATGACACATTGGGCGGGAACCCCTTTTGGTGTTTAAACATTATGTTATAATTTAGCTATTGAAGAATAGCAGATCTACAAGCTCATAGCGCGCCTTGTAGGTCTGCTATTTCTTTTTAATCGTGATTTAGAATATTTGTATTAAAATTTTGAGGTCAGGCCTAAATGGGTTAAAGCATGGGAATATGACATTGTAAGACGTTGACAATATCGGGGGGGGGGGGGGGGGGGGGGGGGGGGGTACTAATGGTACATTTTAAATTTGGACTCAGATTTTGACTTTCTTCCCAGTTCAGGCCAGCACCCCCAGACTTGTTAAATTCACCTTAGATATTAGAAAAAAAAATGAAAGGGAGATCAAACAGGAGTGATCATGCCAAATGATACATCATGCTATGACATGTCTTTGATGTGGGCATGGTTTGTGTACACGGATAACACCACCGCTGAGTCATGATGTCACCATCTCTGTCTGCACACACGTGCACAGGCACTGCTGGAAAGTATCTAAGTACTATCTAAGTTTAAGTAAAATTTTTACTTCTACAACATTACATCTCCGAGACAAGTTTTGTACTTTTTACTCCACTGCAATGAATTGAAAACTTTAATTACTACAGTATAGTGACTTTATGGATTTTGATTATTACAAAACATACGTTACCCACTTCAGCTGTACAGTAAATACATTTGAAAATTGACGATCTACATTCTACATTCTACTTTTTCTACCTTCTACCTTTGTACTTTTACTCGAGTCGGTTTTGAATTCCTGACTTTTACTTTTACTTACATATCGCAGCGGTGTTGATGGTACCTTTACTCAAGTAAAACATGTGAGTACTTTCCGTGCACAGGTGAGGACTGTGAGCTGACATGCAGGGAGAGTAACAACGACGTTGTGATCCTGCCTAGCAACATGACAACAGACAGCGTACTGCGGGAGCACTGGCTCAACCCTGCCAAAGTCAAGGTAGGCTTGCGTGTGTGCGTGTGTGCGTGTGTGCGTATTTTTGCGATACTTGTGAAGGCCTAACATGGTGGCTCTCAAAGTGGGGTCCAGGTGACCCCCAGGGGTCAAAGTGGGGTCCAGGTGACCCAAGTGGGGTCCAGGTGACCCCCAGGGGTCAAAGTGGGGTCCAGATGACCCCCAGGGGTCAAAGTGGGGTCCAGATGACCCCCACCGGTCAAAGTGGCGTCCAGGTGACCCCCAGGGGTCAAAGTGGGGTCCAGGTGACCCCCAGGGGTCAAAGTGGGGTCCAGATGACCCCCACCAGTCAAAGTGGGGTCCAGATGACCCCCACCAGTCAAAGTGGGGTCCATGTGACCCCCAGGGTTCAAAGTGGGGTCCAGATGACCACCAGGGGTCAAAGTGGGGTCCAGATGACCCCCAGGGGTCAAAGTGGGGTCCAGGTGACCCCCAGGGTTCAAAGTGGGGTCCAGGTGACCCCCAGGGGGCAAAGTGGGGTCCAGATGACACCCAGGGGTCCTTGAAGTGTAGGTGGATGGTAAACGCAAGGTTGCCAGTTCCAACCCGGACTCCCACAGAGTTAGTGTCAAAGTGTCCTTGAGTAAGACTTGAACCCCTAATTGCTCCTGATGTGCTGGTTGGGGCCTTGCATGGTTTCCGCCGCCATTGGTGTGTGTGTGAATGGGTGAATGTAATGGTGAATGTAATGCACAATCTACAGTATGTAAAGCGCCTTGGATAAAGGCGCCATATAAATGCACCATTTACCATTTATAGATCAGCTACAGTATGTTTCAAAACCACCATCCTAAAAAGGTTAATGTCCTCGCAAGTATATTACAACAGTGTGTGTTGTAATTATAGACACGTGTGTGTGTGTGTGTGTGTGTGTGTGTGTGTGTGTGTGTGTGTGTCTCCCTCACAAATCTGACAGACGCACTTCCCAGCGTTGGTCAGTCCTCGGCCTTCCTGTCAGGAATGTGACACATGGTGTCCATATCCTGGCTGCATCTCCATGCCAGCTTTTTGCTCGTCGCTGGCGCTCGGGGCACACAAAACATTTCACATTTTCTTATACTCTGTGGTTCTAAAGGGTCTGTCTGTCTGTCTGTCTGTCTGTCTGTCTGTCTGTCTGTCTGTCTCTGTCTCTGTCTCTGTCTCTGTCTCTGTCTCTGTCTCTGTCTCTGTCTCTGTCTCTGTCTGTCTGTCTGTCTGTCTGTCTGTCTGTCTGTCTGTCTGTCTGTCTGTCTGTATCGTATGTATAGATCCTACACAGTAACAAATCCTCTGGTGTTAATTCTACTTGAGAGTATAGAGCAGGGGTATTCAACTAGATTAGGCCGGGGGCCACAACTGTAGAATGATTCTGTGTGGGAGTCCGCACAGCGTGCGCGCGCACTGATAATTTGTGGTTTCTCAAAATGCAATTTTGTGCTCAAATGCGAGATTTATGTGATACATTTCTGCCCAGTAATGAGCAGAATAATATGTCTAAATGGGTACACACACACACACACACACACACAGACGATATATCGCTCGCAATCCCCCCCTATTTAGTTGACTATGGTAATTCATCAACGGTTTTGCTGTAATTGGCAGAAAAAACTGCGCTACTGAATCTGTCAGCAGGGCCATTCAGAATGTGTATACTGTACATTGTTGATAGTGGGAATGAAAACACAGGCGCACCACAGGAAGTGGAGGGCTGAGGGCGGGCCAAACGGGCCAACATCCTGTTATCCACATTATATTTAGGCCACGCCCCCAGAGGCCAATTAAAAGGAAACAAACAGCAGAGGGTGCTGTTTTTCCTTTTTTTTGGCCGATGTTTTCCCAGATCGACTTGTGTGTAGCCTCGGTACCAGGCTTTCATTTTTGTTGGTGCAAAAATGGAAAGCCTGGAGGAACGCATTGGCCGCTCTGGTCTAAAAGTGGGAGTCAACCCTTCCGGTTGGGCGTCGCTCCAAATGATGTGACGTAGCGCTGCACTAGGGGGGAGAGGAGGGGCCGGGGGTGACGGACAGATCGATGAGATCCAATCAGGGCGTGCGCAAATCTCAGCCGCGACCCGCCCCCCTCTAGACCAGAAACCTAACACGTTAGCTCAGGCTAGCTTGTGTGTGACGCTGTAGTATGATCAAGTAGGGCGTCGTTCATGTACGAAAGAAACGCAATAAAAGTTAGAATTGTGGAGATAAGAGGTTTTTGCCCGACGGCAACGGCATTGAGCCTGATCCATGCCAGATGCTTGTGCTCGGTGCTGATCCCAGGTTTGGACTGTTCTGTGCGCTCCCCCCTGGCTGGCCAGGCCTAGCCAAGATATACCTCTTGGCACAACGCTATAGAATGGTTGGTCTCTCCTGGCAGGAGACTGCAGTGGATGGGGGGGTTGGAGTCCTGGATGGGGGGTTGGAGTCCTGGATGGGGGGTTGGAGTCCTGGATGGGGGGTTGGAGTCCTGGATGGGGGGTTGGAGACCTGGATGGGGGGTTGGAGACCTGGATGGGGGGGTTGGAGTCCTGGATGGGGGGTTGGAGTCCTGGATGGGGGGTTGGAGTCCTGGATGGGGGGTTGGAGTCCTGGATGGGGGGTTGGAGTCCTGGATGGGGGGTTGGAGACCTGGATGGGGGGTTGGAGACCTGGATGGGGGGGTTGGAGTCCTGGATGGGGGGTTGGAGTCCTGGATGGGGGGTTGGAGACCTGGATGGGGGGTTGGAGTCCTGGATGGGGGGTTGGAGTCCTGGATGGGGGGTTGGAGACCTGGATGGGGGGTTGGAGACCTGGATGGGGGGGTTGGAGTCCTGGATGGGGGGTTGGAGACCTGGGCAGGACATGGATATTATGGATTGCAGCTTTAATTGTTCTCTGTGGTTGGAAGTATTTTGAAAGCACTTTTAGAAGGGAAAAAAGGGTCTCTGTGTGTGTGTGTGTGTGTGTGTGTGTGTGTGTGTGTGTGTGTGCGTGTGCGTGTGTGCGTGCGTGCGTGCGACTGCGCGGCGCACAAAATGGTTTTGAGTTTTTTTTCCTCCGCACTTTTGTAACAGGAGAAAGAGACAGTCCACAAGAGAAGTGGGAAAAGAACACATTGTATTTCTCACGGCATTTTGTTTTCCCCCCACACATTTTGTATTGTTTTTGTTACCTTGATTGTGCCGACTCAGCGGTGGCCATTTTTGTTTTGTGGTGCGCGATCGTTGGGAGAGCATGGGGGGATGGGAGGGGGGTGATGACGGGGAGGTGTCAGGTGAAAGATGAAACGATTACGGTTTGTAATGGATTTGTTGTAAACCGATAGGACGTCTATACTCGACAGTAATGTGAGCTGCAGAGACTCTCAGTGTTGCCAGGTTTTGCGACAGAATATGCAGCCAGGTCTAGGAAAGCAAAGCCCAAAAGAAGCCACTATTGTAGTCCACACGATGAGTCATTTAAACCTATAATTTTTACTGTATATGTCAGCTATTTTCTAAAATACATCTTGAAATAAAATGTGGAATGGTTGGACAATGTTTTTTGTTTTTAAACATTCTAACGACACAACATCTGGAATGGGGCTTCCTTGTCCATCCATCCATCTCCAACCGCTTACCCGTAGTCGGGTCATGGTGGCAACAGCTCCACCAGAGAGCTCAAGACTTCCCTCACCAGAGCAACATTAGTAACTTCCTCCTCTGGGATCCCGAAGCGTTCCAAGGCCAGTGAGTCAATGTGATCCCTCCATCTGCGCCTTGGTCTGCCCCGGGGTCTCCTCCCAGTGGGACGTGCATCAAGGACCTCCCTAGGGAGACGCTTGAGAGGCATCCTAACCAGATGCCCGAACCACCTAAGCTGGCTCCTTTCCAGGTAAAAAAGCAGTGACTCTCCTCCGAGTCTCTCTCGCGTCACTGCATTTCTCACCCTATCTCTAAGGGAGATGCCAGCCAGCCGTCGAAGGAAACTATTTTCGGCCGCTTGTATTTGCGACCTTATTATTTCGTTCATGACCCACATTTCATGCCAAGCCGGAGAATCGGAGCAGCAGGGGCGGTATTGCAGTCGCTGTACTGCAATGTTGAGACGAAAAGAGAGCTGAACCAGAAGGCAAAGATCTCTGTCTTCTGAGCAATCTTCGTTCCTACTCTCACAAGTATGTGCTTCTTTGTGCAAAACATATTCAGATGGAGATTAGGCTGGAATACATATTTATTCATAATTTGGGGGGGTCCATGGGAAATATTTGAGAAGGTATAACTGATCATTTCAGAATTCTGGAAAAAAAAGAAGAAAGAACGCAACCCGCAACTACTAAATATTTACAAGTTGCTTTACAGAAAGACGAGGCCAAAGTGGCTTATAATACATGGACATGGCAACGTGTCAGTGGCGACAGGGGATACGGGGAGCTTCTAGAGAGGTGATCATGGTGTCGGTGGCAGTTTCCCAGAGATGTGACTGAATCAATGGCAGGTTGGATGAGGTGAAATCAGTTTCCCAGAGATGTGACAGAATCAGTGGCAGGTTGGATGAGGTGAAATCAGTTTCCCAGAGATGTGACAGAATCAGTGGCAGGTTGGATGAGGTGAAATCAGAGATGTGACAGAATCAGTGGCAGGTTGGATGAGGTGAAATCAGTTCCCCAGAGATGTGACAGAATCAGTGGCAGGTTGGGTGAGGTGAAATCATGTGACAAATGTGACAGAATCAGTGGCATTTGGGTCATTTTATCGTCGACTCAGGCTTTTGTGAGCGCCCCATTTTAAACTTTAGCTGTTGAAAAATAGCAGATTTACAAGCTTGTAGATCCAGACTTCCCTCACCAGAGCAACATCATTAGTTGCTCTGGTGCTTGTAGATCTGCTATTTGTGAGTAGACTGCATGGGAGACCACCTCCAACCACTGCACATACCAAGTTATATTGTATGAACACACTCTACAATAAGTACATGTGGATCTGAAACCAACTCTCTGTAAGCACAGACACATACTTTAAATGCATGCCCAAATTTGCACGCCCACGAACGCAGGTGCACACACACACACACACACGCACACGTCTGTGTGCACGGCTGCACGCACACACACACACACACACACACACACACAAACACACACACACGCACATGCACACACAGTTGTGTGCCATAGTAGAGCCACGACTGCCATGTAAATGGCAGATAAGTCCTATTTCATCTGCAGATAGCAGCGTTCAGTCCAGGGATCGCTTTTAGTGGCATTTCTCATAAACGTTACAAAAAAGTGAAAAACTCTTCATTGTAAAACAATGTACTGTGTACACATATTTCACTCTGTTAAATTAACACTGTGGACTGTACTGTGTACCAATGTCAACACAATCGTTTTTTTTTTTTTTCTGCTTCTCTCAGTGTTTAGTAATCCTAACCTCCGCATTTAGGACAGATATTATTGTCGCTTTCGTGTGTGGAAACCTTGTAAACTTCCATCCAAAAAAAAGGAAAAAAATAACCTGTGTTCCAATGGATCCAGTTCAGTCATCATTTCCAAGTTCTTGTCATTGGGGTTAATACAATCAGTGCCGGGATTCCTTCAAAATAGAAGCTCTGGGGTGCCGGAAAGACATGGCTGCTTTTACTCTGAACCCCCCCCCCCCCCCCCCCCCCTCCCACGGAAACAAATATTTTTGCTAGATTACCTTGCCGATTTCATTCATACGATACATGATCCAAAAAGCGTTCCTATTATGAACGAGAGGCATGTTGAAGTCCGAAATGAAGCGCTTAGTATATTCCTCAGATCAAAACCACGGAGAGCGCCCTGGATTAGGAGAGACGAGGCATTCTTTCTGCCGCGCTGACAGCTAAGTGAACGCTAATATGGCCATAGGCTTCGCTCTACGGTGGCCGAGCGTCTGACTGAAAAAACAAAACAAAACAAAAGTTAGAATATGGAGATAAGAGCCACGGTATACTAAAGGTTTTCCCGGGTGACAGCAATGACATCATCACCTAAAAGCAGACTCCACCTCCTATCCCTGAATGCCCTCTCCTCTCCAGTTGAATGAATGCCCTCTCCTCTCCAGTTGTACTTTATGCTGAGTTGGAGGCTTTACCTTAATCAGTAATGGTGATGTATCGGCCCTTATCAAGCCGTCGTATTTGGGTTCCTGGTGTGACCCACTTACACTAGCTTAGCTTTCCTTGACTGCTACTTAACGCCCTACTCGATCGTACCACAGCATTCGTGCCACGTTCCCAGCTTGTAGATCTGCTGCTTTCCATGCTTTCACATTTGAATCCTGAAAAGTAACAGTTTGGGACATTATTTATGAAGTTTCCAATTATACGTCTACTCCACTACTCCATGTCAGAGGCACAAATCGCACACGCACACACAACACGCGCACAGTCGCACGCACGCATGCACAGTGCAGTACAGTACAGTACAGTACAGTACAGTACAGTACAGTACAGTACAGTACAGTACAGTACAGTACAGTACAGTACAGTACAGTACAGTACAGTACAGTACAGTGCTTTAAAAAATAGCAGATCTATAGCAGGGCCGATTGATGCACTGCGAGCTTATACATCTGCTAATATAAAATCTAATTTTGATATATTTTGTACAAAAATCTTCTCTTCTTAGGTGGTCCCTGGCAAAAAATAAGATTTTCGCGGCCAAATACATATCAATTTGGGGCTTCTTGACGTGAAGAAGTTTACATACACCCCCACGGCCCAGCCCCACCCCACCCCACCCCACCCACACCCACACACACCTCCCCTACTTCCACACCCCCTCCCTCCTCCCACTTTATCAGCAAAATTACCCTCCTGTCACGCTCGGCACTTGTGAATTAGTCATTTTCTATTATGACTAATACGTATTAGGGACACGACCTCGTCGGCTGTGTTTGGGAGCTAAGTCCTGGGAAGGGAGATCTATTTTTATGTGCTATATCAGCCCCCCCCTTACCCTTCGGGTGTGTGTGTGTGTGGGGTGGGGGTCAATGGTGGAAAAAGTACTCAACATTTTTTACTTATGTAAAAATAATTAAATGAATACGCTGTTACGTTAAGTAAAAGTCAGACATTTTAAATGTTCTTGAGGAAACGTGCGAAATAATTAATTAGTATTAAAAAATGACATTGTGAGCGTGTAGATCATCCATTTTCAAATCCCCTAAAGGGTTTGAAGTGAAGTGGTCAAACTCTATACCAAGAAACCAAAAACGAATGTTTTCACATTTTTTGTAGTGGAGTAAAAGTACAATAATATTTAGATCTGAGATGTACAGCAGTGGTGTAGAAGTAAAAAGTACTGGGAATTCTCAAGTAAAGTACAAATACCACAACATTTTACTTACGTACAGTACTTGAGTAAAAGTACTCAGTTACTTTACACCACTGGTGTAGGTTGGGGGGGGGGGGGGGGGTGAGGATTCCATAATGTGGTGAGAGAGGAGAGGTGAGGCCAGAACCACGAACGCACGGATGATTTACGGCCATCGCCGCCAAGGGAGTGAGAGAGAGAGAGAGAGAGAGAGGGGGGGGGGGGGGGGGGGGGGGGGAGGTCGATGACATCATCCTTGCAGAGGGAGAGCAGGGTGAAAGTATAGTGGCTACAACTTTCATCCCACAGACAGAAGCATGCTCTGTATCCTCTGTTACTACGGGCAAAGTAACACCCAGGCACCATGTATTGATTCCGTCGACTAATACCATGACAACCTTTTTTCACTGACGACAAACTAAATGGGGAAACTAGATGAAAACCAAGCTATGATTGCTATGACTAGTGGACAAGAGATCCAGTATAAGTCATTTTACACTTGTTTTGCATGCTGACAATAGCCAACCTACAAGCTCACGACACGTCATGCGCGTTTTCACCCAGTGTCAATTATCTAATGTAATCCAGGGCTCTACACTCTACACTGGGCTCTACACTATGTACACACTGACCAGGGGGACGCAGTATAGAGACCAGGATTACTGCATGTTTTTTGTGAGGGTACTTACCCTAGGGGACACATGCAAACTCCACACAGATTGTCACCAACCCGACCTAGGGTATGGGCACTAATGATGAAGAGAAGAGAACAAGCCCCCAGCGGGAATCAAAACCAGGACCTTCTAGCTTTGAGGCGACAGCGCTACCGACTTAACCACCATGCCACCATGCATTTCTTTGTGTTTGGCCTCTGAAACGTGTGCATTAAGCCAGGGCTGAACACAAACATATATACACACACACGCACGCGTATATACGGACTGTAATAGTATAGCCTATAGCTATTAGGCCCAGCCCACTTCTCCCCCAGTGGAACTCTGGGTAACGTAGTATTATGAAGAAACTTGTTCCTTGTGTGTGCCGTTCCCAGTTGTCCTCAGATGCTCTTTGTCTCTCTCTCTCTCTCTCTCTCTCTCTCTCTCTCTCTCTCTCTCTCTCTCTCTCTCTCTCTCTCTCTCTCTCTCTCTCACCCCCACCCCCCACATCCCCGACACCCCCCACCACCGCCCCCCATGTTTCTGTTTTTTGCATTGATTTGCTGACGGCACTGAAATGAAAAATACCTTAGTTTGCAAGCAGTGAAAAGAGAAGTGCACGTCAACTTCTCTCTCACTCTCTCTCTCTCTCTCTCTCTCTCTCTCTCTCTGTGTGTCTCTCTCTCTCTCTGTGTGTGTGTGTGTGTGTGTGTGTGTGTGTGTGTGTGTGTGTGTGTGTGTGTGTGTGTGTGTGTGTGTGTGTGTGTGTGTGTGTGTGTGTGTGTGTGTGTGTTATTGGGATATGAGGAGGGGGGGACGGGACTGGGAAATAGACCCTTTCCGAGGTCAACGGATTCTTTGCTGCGCATGGCATTTTTGGTCATGCACACTACAGCGTATGATGTCTGGGGACAAACCTTATTCCCACTGACAGAAAGAGAGAGAGAGAAAAAATTAAATAAAATAAAAACCCCATGAGCGTGCTTATTGGAAATAAACAGCTTAAATCTGCTCATATTATGCTTTTTTTAATGCGTCTTGCACCTACAGTACGCCATCTGGTATCTTTAATCGCTTGTTCCCTTTCTCTCATGTTGCACTGGCTACTACAATACTAGGTAATACGTGCTAGGAACACATACTCATTTTCAACCATAATCTATCATTCATAATAAATATTGGCCCTCACTAATGCTCACCGGCGCCATTTCCGTGACCTGTACTCACTCTGCATCTCGACGGTGAGCCTGTGCACAGTTCACCCATTTTATTTAGGACGGGAACGCATCTGTGTCGCTTTAACATTTATCCACTTCAAGCATTATTTTAAACTTTAGCTGTTTAAAATAGCAAATCTTTAAATATATGCTTTCACGTTTTTAACTCAAATATTTGCATCTGGGAGGTCCCTGCTCGAACAACATATTCTCAGATGGGGGTGAAATAATTTGAGAACCACCGATATAGAATCATAGGACTTTAAGAAAACGGTTATGATGTAGAAGACATATTGTAGAGTCTGGTCACAGGTCTCAATGGTCTCAAAAGAAACCTTCCTACCAATGACATCATCGATGAGGATTCCCGAGCTAATTGAAGCTCTCACTTCCTGGAAAGTTAACGTGCTGACATGAGAAGACTTTTGCGTTAGTAAAAAATAAATAAAGTTTGTAATCTTGTTTGCTACACATGTAACTGGTAGGCAGGTTTGAACTGTCCACAGCCCGACAGAAAGGGGCCGGCCATCTTATCATGAGCATAACAATTTACAATTTAGGCATTTAGCAGACGCTCTTAATCCAGAGTGATTTACAGTAAGCAAGAACAAAACATGGTAATACATCAAATACATAAAAATAGCCTTCAAGAATCATACTGTACATATAAGCTAAGAACCTAACAGTGGAATATCTATAGAATGAAACTATGCGTATACACTATAGAGTGCTATGTCTACATGCTATCTATAACACATTATAAAACGTATCGTGTGTGCATTCGCACCGGAAATGTGCTCCGTATTTTGAGTGTGTGGGGGCGGTCACGTCACAGTGGACCTGATTTTCGCACCCGGTGCACTGAATAAACAAACGAGAAGAGGGCACACCTGTGCACTCATCGCCAGTTTAGGCACAGGGATATATCCAAAGGAGCCACAGACACGAGAGGAATAGTAACGAACGTTTAATGGTAAACAACCAGGGGGAAATGACGGTACACAAAAGATCCGGTCACCTGGGGCTCAGGTGCCTATATGCTGTTGCCATGACACTGTTGCCATGACAATACCCAACCCATTCCTGGCGCCACCCTTTTTCCTTTTTTTTTTTCTTTTTAAATGCACACCCCTATACACCCCACACACTGTGCATCTACACCCCACAAAATACACATTAGAAAAAGAGCTGAAGTCTGTCTGGTTGGCGGCGTTCACGCCCTGATCGGCGAGGCCCCGCAGCTGGGCCACTCGCTGGTCTGACCGCCTCCTCAGGTCTCACCCCGGGCCCGGGTGACTCAGGAGGAGACACCGTCTCATCCGTCCGCTCCGCACTGTCTGAGACGTCACTACGGGGACACAGGGGTGACAACGGAGGCTCCGAAATCGCTGGTGGTGTATCAGGGCCTTGTGGGAACGATTCCTCTGGATCCTCATCGGATGACAGGTCCGTGTCCACTGGGCCTGTGACTGCAGGGCCCACCACCTTGTAGCAATCACTCACTCTGACTCTGTACGAGGTCCGACGCAGTTGGTTGCCTGTGAACTTCTGGATGTTGCACCACGCTCCATCAGTGCTGACAACCAGGTATCTGTCACGGGCTCTCGACTTGTTCCGATCTCCATATAGGTACACCAGGTCTCCCGGCTGGAGAGATACTGGCGTAGCTACTCGACCGGACGGTGTCTTTGCTCTGGTCGTCGACGGGTAACTGCTGATGGGAAAACTGATCCCGCTGATATAACATCTCACGGGCAGCCAACCCACGTGACCTGACACGGCTGTTCAAGCGGGCTGTGGAGACAGAGAGCAGCAGAGGGGTAACGACTTTGCAATTTGGCTCCATGCGCAAGATCTCCCCTTGCAGTTCTTGAATAGCTCTCTCAGCCACCGGGTTCTTGTTGACGTTCTTGACCCTGCCCACCTCCACGACCAGCCTGTGTTTCGCGAGCACCTCATCTCCTTCCAACGCAGCGAATCCTGGTGCTGGGTCAGTTCTAATCACTGCGAAGGGCCCATCGAGTGGACACACACCTACGCACAGGCGAAGTAAAGCGTCTCTGAGTGTCTCTGCGCGTTCGTTCTCAATGATGGATGTCAGCGTGAATGACGTTACGCACTCTCGAACAACGAGAATGAACTGGCGTTCCCGTCTGAACACATCAGCTGCAAAGGCTGCCCCAACGACCTCGGGAGGGTCACTCGTTGACTGGTCCTGCATGACTGCAGGGGCTTTTCTCAAGGATGCACACTGGTGACATCCGTCAGCGACGCGTTGAACAGACGCATCCATGTCCAAGGCATAGAAGTACCGCTGTACGACTGTTCTCAACTGGTGGGTGGACGGATGGTCAAGTTTGATGTGAAGAGAAGTGAGTAGGCCATCCAGCGCAGCCCTAGGCACCACAATGCACTCAGTTGATGCCGCGAGTGGGGTGTGGCGCCGGACGACCAGGAGACCATCCCGGGACAACGTGGCGACGCTCAAGTAGCGCTTCACGTCGCGCACATTCGTCAGTTTCTTCGACGGTCGTGTGCCCTGTCGAAGATGAGCACCCGTACGCCTGAGATCCGAACACTCAGCCTGTATAGCCAGCCACGCTGACCTAGATGTAAACGGCATTTTCTGGGCTCCTCTCATAATGTCCCCCGTGCTGACCTGGCGCACAACAGACTCAGCAGCCACCTGAACGAATGTACATATCTGACATGTCGGGTTGTCACACTCCGGTGCATTGCGGCTAGCAAAGTCAGATGGTAAGATGGATGCACCTGCCACATGCCGGACAAGCACCTGGTACCGGCTGGCTGTCGACAGGAACGAAGTAACACGAGGGCTTGCTGAGAACTCTCCCTTACACAGTTTCTCGAAGGCCTGGACACATGGTTTGCTGTCTGTCAGCACGCATGTCTTCTGAGACGACTGAATGATGTAGGGAGCGAAGTGCTTCACTGCTGCTGCTATGGACAAAGCCTCAACCTCACAGGGCAGCCATGTCGACTGGTTTTTGCGCAACTTGGCGCTAAAGTATCCTGCAATTTTCACGGTGTCCTTACAGGTGATGTACAGCGTCGCAGCCAGACCCGGATCCCTGACCGCGCCGTCCGTGACAATCCATAGCTGGTCAGCCGGTCGTGGCAATGTGACGGCATGGTTCAAAGATAGGGCTCTCTGGGATTTGCTGAACGCGCACAGCAGCTCGTCTGACCACTGGATCACGTCTTTTGATTCTCTACCAGCGATCGCGTCATCCAGTGGGGCGAGTGTGGTGGCACAGTTTTTAAGTACGCGAGCCAACACCTTGTACGCCCCAATGAATGATCGCATTTCAGTCACAGTCTTTGGGGGCGGGCACGCAGCTAGTGCCGACACACGGTGGGGTGTGGCTTGGATGGTACCTTGACGCCACACCCACCCTAGAATGGAAGTCTGTATGGGCGCTACGGTGGTCTTGGTGGCAGACAGTTTCAATCCACAATGCTGTAGGGCTGACAGCACCCTCCTCCAGACAGCTAACAGTTCATCCAGCGTTTCTGCGCCACAGTACATGTCGTCTGCAACTTTGGCTAAGAGGCCTTGCTCAAGAAGGTCTCCAAACACCCTGCATGTCAGCTCCTCCAATGCCGTCTCGGACCCTGGCATGCCCATGGCGCTACGCACATAGACCCGAACACCTCTAAACGGTGTAACGACTCCGCAGTACTTCCATGAGTCCTTTGATAAGGGGATTTGGTAAAAGGCTTTGGTGAGGTCAGTGGCAATAATGTACTTCCACTGAGCTATCAACCGTAATGTAGAGTCAACGTCGGGCATCAGGGACGGCTGAGGTTTGCTGTACCGACCAACGTCCGCAAATGCAGTGACGAGGCGAGAGCCACCTCCTGCTTTCTTAACCAGAAATGAGGGGTTGACATACTCAACTGCAGCACCAATATCCTCAGGCTTTCTGAAGACACCCATCTGCTCTAACGTGTCAAACTGAGCCTGGAGCTCCTGTAGCTGATTCCTGGAATATTGTGGGACCCTGCCCTTCCGCTGTGGGGGTTGTACAGGTCCCATGTTCACTTTGGCTTGAAACGGTCCCACTGCACCATTGTATCCTTTGAACTGTGGGTCAAACACGTCATCATACTCCGTGTGCAGTGCACAAAACTTGTCTCTAATGGCAGGAGGCATGATGTTGTCTGGGTCCAATGCCACACCATCAGAAAAGGGGACAGACCTGGACCCAGGACCAGGCTTGCGAGTTTCAGCTATAGGTGACACATCTTCACATGATGGAGCAAACGTAGCTCTGACACGGCATACATGGTCGTGTCTCTGGATCAGCTGTGGTTCCCTGGTGAAGTTAGGGACTCGAATCTTCCCTGCCACGCCTTGCAGCAACACTGGGGCAAGCCATTGGTGTTCATGTGGTTCAACGGCCAACTCGCCATCCACGTCACACAGGTCGGCTGGCAAATCTAGCTCGATGTACTTCCCAGGCCACACTGTGGCCTTGTCTGGTGCGCGTAGTACATGTGCGCGCCGCACAGCATGTCTGTCACTCTTGTGCTGCGCGCCGTAATAGTAGGTTTTCTCCCCCACGCACACCTGATGTTTGGCCGGCCTAATCGAGACGTCGTTCCTCACCATGAACGGGATCCCGGCCAAGATGTCTGAATCCAGGTTTTCCACAACGAGGCCTTCAAAGTAGAGGTTGTGGCCATCCCTCTGAAAGCATGTTCTTATCTCCCCCAATACCTTCAAAGGGGAGGAGCCGTCGGCCTGATGGGCCGACTGCGTGGTCTTTGTTATGGTCACGCCCAGTCTCGTGGCGCATGATGCCTTCATCATATTTCCTGTTGCGCCGCTGTCAATCGTGAGTCTTACGGCTAGATGGCCATGAAACGTGTCGAGATATGGTGATGACTTGATGTCCACACGCTGAACTACACTGGCTGCAGTCATCTCTTCACCCGTGAAGTTGTCTGATTCTTCTTCAGACTCGCTATGCTCACCCGTGACCTGCCGTGTCTTTACCATGAACTTTTTGTCCTCTGGGGGCAGGAATGGGCACTTACTCAGAAAATGTTCATCAGGCCTTCTGGCCTCCTTGCAAAGGGGGCACACCCTCCTCCTCGGCACATAGTTTGTCTGTTTTGGCTTGGGAAATCTAGAGCTAGAAAATCTAGAACTAGACCTGGAAAATCCAGCAACAGCTGTGCGCATAACCCTTGCATCCACTGATGCCTGTAGCTCATCTAACAGGGAATCAAGGGCCTGTGAAACCTCTGGCTTAATGGATGCGAGCGTGCGTGATCGTAGCTCTGTGCCATATCGCTGCTTCACCAGTCTGGGTAACTCCTCATGCAGTAGGCGGAGCCACGTAAGCACAATAAAGTTCTCAAGTGATGGCGATAGTTCCTCATCTTCTCTCACAGCCTCTCCCATATGACTGATACCAGCGTCTTTGTGCAGCAAATTGTCCTCCATAAATGCCATTAAGCGCTGGAATAAATCCTCTGGTCTCTCATTGGGCTCCAATTTAATAGCAGCAAAGTCAATGAAATGTGCTCCTGTGCACTGAAATCCATAGTGCTGGCGGATAGCTTGCCATATACTGTCAATACATGTAGAATTTTTCACGAAGCTTTGACGTGAAATGACAGGGCAGTAATTGGCTATTTGCCCCAGCATCAATTCCAACATGCTCACTTTTTGTTCCTTTGTGCGGCGCTGCGGGCGGGCTACGTCATCCTCGTCGTCAGTGAAGCCTCTGTGTGGTGACGCTCTAGTTTTCTTCTCCCATACTGCGCCGTCAACAAGGAACGGAGCGAACTCGCTGTCAAGTAACAGCGTATACAGGAGATTCTGTCGC
The DNA here is from genome assembly GCF_964188405.1 of Protomyctophum parallelum. Lineage (NCBI taxonomy): Eukaryota > Metazoa > Chordata > Actinopteri > Myctophiformes > Myctophidae > Protomyctophum > Protomyctophum parallelum. The sequence continues at coordinate 31,667,284 of NC_139713.1, forward strand.
CAGTTTTCAAACGAGTTCACGTTCTCTATCTTCGTCAAGCACCATTGTTTAGGCGCTCTGTGTGACGTTGCCATAATGATCCTCTCGCGTTCCGACGGTAGAAGTATATCCACAGTGCGGCTTTCTCTTCACATGGTATACGATCCTCTTTCGGTGCGAGACGTAAGTCCGATCGCCGCTGCCACCACGCCAGTTTAGGCACAGGGATATATCCAAAGGAGCCACAGACACGAGAGGAATAGTAACGAACGTTTAATGGTAAACAACCAGGGGGAAATGACGGTACACAAAAGATCCGGTCACCTGGGGCTCAGGTGCCTATATGCTGTTGCCATGACACTGTTGCCATGACAATACCCAACCCATTCCTGGCGCATGAAGAAATAATTTCCAAAAACACCCTATGTAAAACGCACCCTATGTATGACTTAGTGCTATTGATGAATTCCAAATACTATCAAAGTATTCTGCGGACTTCTGGCATCACGGCTCCTCATTGTGATGAAATGCCACCCTAAATTAAGCACACGAGCCGGAGGCTATTTTTTGTAGAGTGGTTCACCTATAATGACCTGCCCAGAATAGGGACGCCAAGGTGAACGTGGCTAATGTACTGTAGCGGTGTTGCATTGCATGTATGTACTCACTGTACGCCAGTGGTGGGGAAAGTATGTGTTACTTTGGTAAAAGTATCAATACTGCAATGCAGAAATTCAGAAAGTCCATAATTCAACATATAGTTGTATTAAATGCACATTTTTTTTTACTTAAAGTAACAAAAGTAGAAAGAACTCATTATGCAGAATGTCCCGTTTAAAGTTTTCAAATGTATGTACACATCTTTTGAAAATTGCCAATGTACAAGCTCACAATGCGGCGCGATGTGACGCATTGTGAGCTTGTATATTGGCTAACGAAAGATGTCAAATAAATGTAGTGGAGTAGGAGTAGTAAATGTACTTACTTTCCAGCATTGCTGTACGCACAGTACATCAATTTACAAGTACAATTCACAATTTAGGCATTCAGCAGATGCTCATGCTAGAGCCAACGTTGCAATAAGTTAAATAATCACAAAAATATAACGTGCCCCAAGACACTAGGATACCAGGTAATTAAACAATGGACGCGTCACGCTGGAACACACCGTGTGACCACACACACACACACACAAACACACACACACACACACACATGCACGCGCGCGCGCGCGCACGCACGCGCGCTAGCATGACTGCCAAAACATCCCCATTCTCAGGGGCCTCCGTAGCATTTTCTTTGTATCGCACGCGAACACATGCATGACCACATGCACATGAATGCAGGATCGTGGCCACGGACACATTTCACCGTCTCTGTCGGGTGGAATTATGTCATAATCTTATGTCTATATTTCATTATGACCAAAACTGTTACTTTTCAGGATTAAAATTTGAAAAAAACAAGCAAAAGCAAAACGCGTCGCCTAGCACCGCGTTGATCAAGTAGGGTGGCAATTAACCAAAAAAAAGTAGTTAAGAATCTGGAGATAAGAGTTTTCTACACGACAACAAAGATATTATGTGTATGAGCCCCCACCCCCCCAAACACAAATGTTTCAGCTTGCATCTCAATGAAGAGAAACAGTGGGGGGGCAGGACGAGATTCCACACATTCTGCAAAGACATTTGAGAACATCTCTCTCTCGTGCTGACTCCCTCTGTCTCTCTCCCTGTTGTTTTCCTCATGTCTTTCGCTCGCTATATCTGCCCCTGCTGGGGGCCATGACTCAGTTGTGAAAGAAGCACCCCTTATATCGAGTCATATCATGTCAAAGTCAATTGTGTTCAACTCTGCCTCTGAGGTGGAAAGAGGTCAGCCGTAAATCAAAAAGAGACTCCACAGTGAAAACCTCCATGCATACCATGGCATGTACTATGGCATGCATATATGTGTGTGTGTGTGTGTGTGTGTGTGTGTGTGTGTGTGTGTGTGTGTGCGTGTGCGTGTGCGTGTGCGTGTGCGTGTGCGTGTGCGTGTGCGTGTGCGTGTGCGCGTGCGCGCGTGCGTGCGTGTGTGTGTGTGTGTGTGTGTGTGTGCGTGCGTCTTTCGTATGAATGTGGATTGAATTAAGGGTAAAGAGAATGACGTATGGGGAAAACCCCGTCGCCTCTCACACAATTCTGAAAGATAAGGTTGATTTGACCTTTAAGCATTATTATGTGTCACTGGATCAAACCAAGAGCTACTTGTTGTTCATGTTTTTACTGTACATTAAGGTGGTGACACATGAAGCATTACAACATCATACAAGTTTCTTTTTACACATGCAACATTTAACAAGTGTATAACGAGCATTGTAGGTGCTGGTAATAATGCATTCTAATTTCTAAGTTCAGCACATGTATAATTAACTACCATAACTTAGTCAGTTATAAATCAGTGGTTTTCAGTCCTTTTTCATGTCAAGGCCCACTATTCAATTAGCATTAGAGCCATGGACCACCATTCAATTAGATCTAGCCTCTCAGACCCAAGACTAAAGAATATTGTGTTGTCGTTGGATAGATTTTGTACACAATTCCATGCTGTATTGATGTTGGTACCATTAGGAGAGATAACAGGCAAATTTTGATAAAAATAAAATAAAAACTTCTACATTCTTTAATTGTGTCAGACTTCTTGTAAATGTAATGCAGATGTTTAACAATAATTTAACTCTTGAAAGCGTAAAAACGGGTCCATTCGGTTTCATGTTATGCTCCCAAGCATTAAAGATCTACAGTGTAAGGGTTATCAATTCTCCATCAGTTAGCTGGAGCCTGGAGCCCCCTCAAGGACCACTGATGGAAAACCACTGTTATAAATAATGAACATTCATAACGAGTCAAGTTGTGACGTGGTGTGAGCTTGTAGATCTACTATTTTTGGTGAAGGGACTTGGTGTACTGTAGGCTGAAAAAGAACGCACCAAGTACAGTTTAACTCCGTTTTAACCAAGTTTAAAGGGTCTAAGTGGTTAAACTGAAGTGACATTGATAAATAAATTCCATATTTTAAAGTATTCTGAGGCCATCCTAGGGTGCCATGGCACCCACTGTGAGAAGCCCTGGACGGAAGTGGTGTGTTTTGTGTCACCTGATTCCCAAACCTTTTAATATCGAGGACCCCCCAAACTGACACTCATTAGCCCCCCGGACCCCCATTTGAAAACATACGCCAAGGACCCCCATAAGAGAAGATTTTTACAGCTCTAGCAGTGATTTTCAACCATTTTAATTTTAAGGGTCAAAAGGTTTGACCTGAATTGAGCTACGGTCCCCCATTTAATGGAATGTCTATCTCTGAGACCCCAATTTATATTGCAAAATCAAAGTTAATTTAACTCTGAGAGTGTACAAATCCGGGTCCATTTGCTTCCATTTGTACACTCTCTGAGTTACAGACCCGTGATGGTCCATTTTGTTCCAAACCATCGTTTAGCTGGGGGCCCCCTGGAACTCCCTCAAGGACCCCTGGTCCCCAGACCCCACTTTGGGAACAGAGTATAGTGTGCACCATGGGGCTGAAGTGGTGTGTTTTGTGTCACCTTACAGAGTATAGTGTGCACCATGGGACTGAAGTGGTGTGTTTTGTGTCACCTTACAGAGTATAGTGTGCACCATGGGGCTGAAGTGGTGTGTTTTGTGTCACCTTACAGAGTATAGTGTGCACCATGGGGCTGAAGTGGTGTGTTTTGTGTCACCTTACAGAGTATAGTGTGCACCATGGGGCTGAAGTGGTGTGTTTTGTGTCACCTTACAGAGTATAGTGTGCACCATGGGGCTGAAGTGGTGTGTTTTGTGTCACCTTACAGAGTATAGTGTGCACCATGGGGCTGAAGTGGTGTGTTTTGTGTCACCTTACAGAGTATAGTGTGCACCATGGGGCTGAAGTGGTATCCACACCCAGAAATGCTCCACTGCATCAAAGGATGTGAGGTAAGGACTCTCAACTTTTCATCTTCCTTTTTTCCCAAGGACTCCAGTTTGTTATGCATTAGACCTGTGTGTGTGTGTGTGTGTGTGTGTGTGTGTGTGTGTGTGTGTGTGTGTGTGTGTGTGTGGTGCCACAGATGGCCCAATATGAGATTTGTTTCGTCCAAATGTTTAACAAACATTCAGTATTTCTAGATTTATTTAGCTTTTATACTGTAGTGTAGATCTTGCTACCGATGTACAGTAATATAGCGGCTAGTGGTTAAACTGATTTTAATGCTGTATTAACAGATTAGTATTCTATATTAACATATTTGTGTGCATATCTATTAAAACATTTAGCTGGGGCCCCGCACCTGGAGCCCACTCAAAGATGCCCAGTTGGTCCCCCGAATCGCTGCCTTACAGGCCCCCATTTGAAACTGTAAAAAAATGGCAGTGTTCATTTAAATCTAAGACTTAAATCCTTCCTTAATCCTTACTGTAAATAATTTGTCTGGGGACCCCCTGGCAGAACAGTGGATAATCAAATGTGTTAGTATATTAAAAAACAACATTTAAACTATGTCACTCAATTAATAAAAAAAAGTTGGTAGAAATTGGTAGAATAATCTTTAAAACAAATAATGGATAGTTGCAGCCCTGCGTTCCACTATGAAATTATTCCTCTGTAGCACGTTGGAAGGATGATTTCATCCACACAGTTTAGGCCAACTGGATAACGTTGGCCGGTTAGAAACCTCTTATCTCCATCATTTGAACTTTTTAGTCTTTTTAATTTATTTTATTTTTTATCAGCGCCCTACTTGATAATACTACAGCCTCACACAAAAATATGTGTGTTTTGTGCCGCGTTTGGAGCTGGTCGATCTGCATTTTTTTCCAATTTGAATCGTGAAAAGTAACAGTTCTTGGACATATGAGGTTTCCACCCGACCGCCACGATAACCTAATTGTTAACCCAAGTGGAGAGGGGTGGGGACAACCTCGTAAATCACCTTATTGGGGCGCTTTGTGCACCCAGTGTACTTTATGATGTCCTTAGTTTGATTTACATGTCTGGCACACTCGTGGCGTAAAAAGTCACATTGAAGGATGGGGGGAATTACATAGTAGATTATTCAGCAAATTCCACCCTGGGCCCTTAAAATGCACCTAAGTATTGCAAATGGGGAAACTTAGGCAGAAACAATAGGTGTGTAAAGTTTTTAAAAACATTCCATGACAGTTCAAACTGAAACTGGGCTGAAAGGTTTGGCGTGGGCCAAACTGTTTTTGGTTTGTTTTAATAAATGGAACCAAATGGACCCTTACAGATCTGCAACTTTGAGAGTGTACTGTACATTGTACATTTTATACACTCTTTTGAGTTATGGGGGTCCTTAAAAACAGAGTTTACAACCACATGGTTATTAGTTCTAAATATGGGTTTCGATATATGTCCGGTTAATTAATTATGTTCATTGTTTTGTCTTAACTTCTCTGAGAAGCCATTCATGGGAGACAACTACTGTGACTCGGTGAACAACAGAGCCTTCTGCAACTACGACGGAGGAGACTGCTGCCAGTCCACCGTCAAGACCAAGAAGGTGAGTGTCACAACAATAACACGCCTCCCGAGTCTTGTTCTGTTCAGTCCAAGACATGCCATCTCCGGCTCCGCTTCACTTTCCCGTATCTGCGTGAGGTGCCTGGACGCCTTTTTAGGAGATGGGAAGCAGGTTGGAGTCTATTTATTCCAATGGGAGAGTGGACATGAACATGAACCATTATTTTTAGCCCCACAGTCACTGAATTAAATATTGGACCCGATTGACACAAGCCACACAGTATTCCCAAGATTTTCATACTAAAATGTTTTTTTTTTCTTCTGACAGACAGATCAGGAGTAAATGTTATTTAGTGTCGACCTTTCTCTGTCCCAGCAACACACTCTCGAGGAATCTAGCGCCAGAAATTGGGCCTCTTCAGACTTCCTTCACAGGTGTTACCAATGATACTAATGAAGGCTCAGCCAGGGTGCTGATTTTGTGCATGTTTGGCTCACTGGAAACACCTTGCTACACCAGTGGGGTGTGAAAGGGAGCCTCATGGGTCCTTGAGGGGGTTCCAAAGGGAACCAACTGCACCATGTCTTCTGCCTTAGAATGCATCGCCATCTTTTGGCTATAATAATTCTATCACTGAAATGCCCCCCACTTGCCATGCCATACCGAAGGCAACATTAAGGACAATTGCCTTTTTCTGAACTCTCCTGAACTTGAACGCATCATCTTGGCATTGGAAGAATTTGTCCTCTGTGTAGAAATGCGGGGTCACGTGCAGAAAATAGCTGTTTTCACTATTTTTTTTTGGCCAAAAGACGTCCAGTGTTGCGTGCTGGTGTCACACTGTGAGCTTATTTTCAGTGTGACAGTGACATACAGTAGGACAGCTCCGCACACTCTGCGCAGCTCCAATGTTCGAAAACAGAATGGGGGAAAATTGTGTTTTCTAAACAATAGCTTGAACATCTAAATAGAAATACATTTGGATTTGCGTGAGGGTACGAGATGTTCTTTCACTATCCCTAGATGATAGGCACGCCTTGTGCTCAACAAAATGCCACAAAAGCTCTTGTCTTCTGAATTCCAACCTTTCATCGATAGTGTTGTGCACGGCCATGGTTGGTATGTTGGTTTAATGTTTACAGTTCTAGTTTCCACTGTTCCCCACTTATCATTTAATGTACTGCTGAACCCTTTATTGATTTCACCCCAGCCGACCCCTCTTGGACCATCTCTTAACCCAAAGCTCTTTTGTCGTCGCCTGTCGGAAAAGAATCCTCGTATCTTCCATAATTATTGAAATGTTTTGTTTTTGTTGTAAATGAATGTGCTGCTTCGATGTGCTCTTCGTCAAGCAATTATTTTATCTGAATACTTTTCAGCGTGGTTCAAGTCTGCAGGGTGTCATACTGAACAAAATTAAATATTAAGAATATTATGTTTCCACTTCTGTCCACTTCGGTGGAAACCTCTTATGTCCAAAACTGTTACTGCAGGATTCAACTACTGAGTTTGTGGATCTTATACTTTTGATGCTTTTGAGTGACGCTGTAGTATGAACCAGTAGAGTGTTAGTTTATGCTAAATAAAATATATATATTTAATAAAAAAGTTTAAAATATGACTCATGAATAAATAATAACTATCCATTGGAACACAGGTTATTTTTCCCCATTTCCTGAAAAGCAGCACTTTTGGACATACAAGGTTTCCACCTGAAAGGGCTTTTTCTCTTTTGCCTGGACTCTCCAAGCCTCAAATTACCGCTGGGAGCCATAAAGTGGATATTATCAGACTCCATCCATGGTGCGTGTATGGGGCCATATTCAGTGTTTCTAATGCACAGCTGTTGTCCTTACCAGTGTAAGCTCATATAGCTATAGCCTATAGCCTAGCCCCCAAATGTAGTCTGTGTGGGCTCAAATTCGATCTTCCCATAAATCTTTGCTCCCGCCTAAGGTTTCCTCAAAGTGACATGATCTACTGCAGGGGTTGCCAAAGTTGGGGTCGGGACCCCACATGGGGTCGCGGGACACTGACGGTGCGGTCGCTAAACTATTTTTTCCACACCTGAATTAGAATTAAACAGAATGAGTGAAATTCAATGTAGAGGCTGAAAAGTTTGGGAACCCTGCATGATCTACTGTATCTCTGCTTGCACCTTAGAGTATATATGAATAGAGACGGCACCGGATTTCTTGCTACTTTAGATAGTGTGACGCTAGTGTGATCAAAAGCGTTAATTCACGAAAAAACTAAGGGTTAAAACATGGAGATAAGAGGTTTCTGCAGAGAGTGACGATATACCAGTATATTTCAGTTAATTGCCCAGCTCTCAAGAGTTAAATTATTGTTAAACATCGGGCATTACTTACTATCATGGATTGTCGACAAAATATTATTCAACAAGAACAAAATAGTCTTTGGTTTTGTGTCTGAGAGGCTAAATCTAATCAAAATGTGGTCCGTGGCTCAAATGCAGAATAAATAATGGGCCTTGATATGAAAGGGGTTGAAAACCACTGCTGTAAGTGTTTGGCCCTCTGTCTTTATGCTAATGCAGATCTCTCCATTGGGAAAAAGGTGGTTTTATTTGGCTCAGTCCAGGCTCATAGCTGCTGGCTGGAAGTGTATGGTAGCTTCTGTGCTATAGCATCTGCTTCTCTGGCCTGGGCCGCTTCACTGTCTCTGGCGAGCGTCGCCTTGTGTGTGGCTGGCTGGCTGGCTGGCTGGCTGGCTGGCTGAATTTATATTGCAGTCTATGTGTCTGGCTGGCTGCGTGCGTGTGTGTGTCTGGCTTTGGGGTAGGGTCTTCATTTCCTTTTTGGAAGACGGACAGATGTCCCTTTTCTTCTCCCCCAAGCGTGCAATCAGAGATCTAGTGATTGTGTCCCATTCACCTTCACAGAAATCCTTCATCCACTTTTGAGTCCTCGGCCACAGGGGGGGGGAGAAGACTTGCTCTCCTTACAGGATCTTGTTTTTTACGTTTCATTTTTCCATTTTCTTTTTTGGTCATTCTACCCTCCGTGTTCCCAGTGCAACAGAACAATGTTTTTTCGCTCTGTTGAGATCAAGGAAGGAAAAATATGTTTTTCATTTAAGCTAGAGATACAAATCAAGTCCAAAGCCAGAGATGCAAGCTTTTAACCCATTAAAACCGAGAAACCGTCTGTGTAATATTTTATTTTTGAGTTGGCTATTATATATAATGTACAAGCTGCTATTTTTTGAACATTTTCCAAAAATCTTGAAAGTGTGAGAACTACTGATTTAGAAGGCATTTGTATAATTGGCCTCAGGTGATTGTGTTACGGCAGGATTGTTGCATCATCAATATATATTGGTCTCACCCGCGTTGCATTCTCCAAGGGTGAGTGCTGAAAATCGGTTATTTTCAGCAAATGTAAATTACTAGAATTGTCGCGTGCCTATGGCACGCTCCAGTCAATCCATCCATCCATCTTCAACCGCTTATCCGTAGTCGGGTCACGGGGGCAACAGCTCCACCAGAGTGCTCCAGACTTCCCTCTCCAGAGCAACATTAGTGACTTCCTCCTTCCTGGGGGATCCTGAGACGTTCCAAGGCCAGTGAGTCGATGTATTTCCTCCAACTGTGCCTTGGTCTGCCCCGGGGTCTCCTCCCAGTGGGACGTGCGTCGAGGACCTCCCTAGGGAGACGCCCGAGAGGCATCCTAACCAGATGCCCGAACCACCTAAACTGGCTCCTTTCCAGGCGAAGGAGTAGCGGTTCTACGCCGAGTAGCGGTTCTACGCCGAGTCTCTCTCGTGTGACTGAACTTCTCACCCTATCTTTAAGGGAGATGCCAGCCACCCGTCGAAGAAAACTCATTTTGGCCGCTTGTATTTGCAACCTTATTCTTTCGGTCATGACCCACACTTCATGACCATAGGTGAGAGTAGGAACGAAGATTGCTCGGTAGACAGAGAGCTTTGCCTTCTGGCTCAACTCTCTTTTCGTCACAACAGTGCGGTACAGCGACTACAATACCGCCCCTGCCTCTCCGATTCTCTCCAGTCTTCGCTCCAGTCTAGGAAATAAGTAAAATAAATGTCGGGATAAGAATGGTGGTTCCTTATTGGCTGTTGATGGTTACGTAACTAATTAATTAAAGTGACACTTTTGACTCACAAGGTTTACAACCTTACAACCTTAACACACTCTGACAGACCGGGCGGAGCGGACACACACACACACACACACACACCCTGTTGTGACAGGATGGTTTCACGTTTTTATTTTTATTACATTTCGTTTTTTAGAGGGAAAGTGTATGAAAGCACGTCCTGGCGAATGGGGGCTTTTCTGCCGGCCCTGATGGGAGTCCTCATGCCACGTCCCAAAGCAAACATGTCCTATAATAGGGTTACAGTTTTAATTGAATGTTCTACGGTTTGATCATGCCAACAAGGAAGAACGTTCTGAACTCCTGCACATGGCAGAGAGAACATTGTGTTTGTTTTGGTTTGGGGCCGAATGCTGCCAGCACTCTGGCTGACTTTTGACCCTCTGTGGCTCTTTTCTTGTTTGCGTGTGTCGGTATATAACATGGTTATACAGGGTTCTTACTCTGTGCCACAGCCTTTGATGGTTTAAATAAGTGCTTCCCAAACGTTTTCTGCTTGAAACCCATACGATATACATTTGGTGTCACCCCAGGACCTAATCGTAAAAAAACAAGCAAAAAATATTTTTGAATGAATAGTGATAATAGCAGATCTACAAGATCAGTTATAGTTATAGGAATGCTTCACCAAATAAATAACTTTATTTCAGTTGTTCTGAAGTTGTTTCTTAACCTGTGATGATGATCAATATTCCTTGAAGAATCCAAAAAACAAACTTTATGAATTGAAGTAAATGGGGGACAAAGATTAACAACAGCAAACTGCTATGCAGGAATCTGTTTGTAATCCCAAAAACACTGCTAACAGTGTACCCCAAAACACTGCTAACAGTGTGTCCCAAAACACTGCTAACAGTGTGTCCCACATTGCTTCTAAACGCTAACTAAAAACACCACTCCATGAAAAATACTGGTTTAATTCTCTTCCAGTTCAGCAGCCTACAGCAGCCTACTGTACTATGTCAGTCAACTGTCTTCCTTCCGTGTGCATTGTGTGCAACGCGACGACGGACCACCACCACTTTAACAGTCGGTATCCAATGCCAGTACCACAAAGTGGTGCACTGCTTCCTTTTTGGTTCATCTTCCCTGGAGTTCATCTTCCCTGGAGAGGCAGTATGCAACTGGCATTGCATACTGACTGTTACACCGCCGCTGATATAAAAGCAGCTGGTAATAATATGAGTCTATGACTATGTCATTATTTCTTGTTTTAAAACACACTTCGAGCCATACACGTCCAAACACGGTTAAAACTCATCCACCACTAAATGGCAGTAGCAATAGTTCAGCACAGGCCACCATAGATTTGTTCTATTATTTTAGAACGACAGTTGTAAGATTTGTCTTAAATCATGATTATAATGTTATCAATTTAAGCCCCTTTAAAAATAAGTTAAAACCGTATTTGGCCTTGAGGCACTTTGTGAAAAAGAAGTAAAATAAGTACTTGGCCTTCAATGAATAAAACTCCTCACTGTTATGCCATCCTCACGTTTGAATGTTTAACAGTCATACTGTACTTACGCCTCCTGTATACGGCCCCCGACGGCAAGGGGACCGGCAACCATCTTGGAATGGTCGAGAACCAAAAGTGACGAAAATAATGATAATCCGTGCTCCATAGAATCCCATACTGGCCGCGATCTTTAGCGGGGATTATCTCAGATTTGGTGACATGAGAAAAAGTATGAACGGTTAGCATGTTGTGATCTTGTATGCTAGTTCTGCACCCGATCTAGCTATGGACGGGTTGCACTCTTACTTCCGGATTTAAAATGGCCGACGAAGGCCCTGTGAAATGACGTCATTTTGTAGTTTTTGCCTTGCAAGGTCTACCGAGGTGCCCGAAAACATGCCGGCACGAAAAGTGTTTAATATCTTGTTTTGCCCCTCCCCCCGAGGTGGTGCGAGCTGCGTGATACTCTGTGTGAGTATCACGTGCGAGGACCTGCTATTTCATGCATGCGCATGAATCACGGTTAAACGCACATACAGTACTGCTATTCTAGTTGCACTGCACACAGCTAGTCTAGTGTAATAGTGTCTTGGTGTAATACATTTTTAACAAGTAGAATAATACAGCATCATCACGCACATAGTCAAAGTTAGGGCTGCACATTTTTTGAGGGCCCTCCTATGCTCAGCTTTGAGGGTGTGTGTAAACACAAACATTGTCCCAACACAAACATTGAATGCCGTTGATAATGAATGGTCATTTTGAGTGTTTGTGTAAGTACAAACATTACGTAAACACAAACATTGAAGACAAAGGTGAGGACGCAAATTGTGATTGCCCGGAATGAGATGGTGTATGATGATAAGAGTGCTCCACACTTCACAAGGGTGTGGTTTTTCTTTTTCACCCTACAGTAATATATGAACTCACTATTCTCACGTGATTCTTTTAGAGCATAATGCACTGCAAAATATAAAGAATTACCATAATTTGTTAGATTTAGATAGCCGGGGCTAGGAGGTATTATGTGTGTGTAACTATATATAATATAGGCCCATATTGTCTCTGTCGTGTGGAAACCTCATATGTCCAAAACTATACTTTTCAAGGATTCAAATAAAAAACCCTCAAAAGTAGCAGGTGGGGTTGATGAAAGGACCTTTCTGTGTGGAGTTTGCATGTTCTCCCCATGTCCCCTAGGGTAGGTACCCTCACAAAAAACATGCAGTAATCCTGGTCTCTATACTGCCTCCCCCTGGTCATCTACATGCTGCGTCCTACCAGGGATGCTCCCCCCTGTCAGGTGATAAAATGCAGCCTGCTTACTCCTCATGCATTGAAGGAAGCATGAGCTCAGTTCGGGGCTCTTCCCAGGTTGGCAAAGGCAGAGTAGCGCCCAGGATTACAGTTTAGGCAATTGGCTGAAAAAGATGTGTTACAAAAATTGTGGGATTAAACAAAACAATATAGGCCTATATAGCATATCGACAAGCTCAAAACGCGGATATGCTACTTTTGATGTTTGACGTTGTGACGCTGTAGTATGATCAATTAGGCAAAAAAAACATAAAATATGGAGATAATAGGTTTCATAGCAAGCTTCGCACAGCCCAGGCGACACTTCTCTGAATCGGCGACGTTTTCCCGAAGCCGTGACGATTAAGCGGATCACCTGAGCTCAATGAACTGGAGCCACAAACTGACTTGCAGGCATTTCTTGCCTTGGCATCGTTTGAAGCGAAAGAATATTCCGGCTGATATTTTCCAGCAGTGGCTCTGCATGGTGGAACCGTTCGGATTTGCGGGAAAGATATGAGAAAATTGTTCTGAAATAACCAATCATAATGTGATTCATCAGCTGCCAGGAATGAAGGACACAAGAGGTTATCGGGGGTGAGGACATAAAAAAGGCAATATTCGAGTGGAGGAATGAGGCTGATATGTTAAGTTGCTGCCGGAGAGGACAGAATCTAGACTGAATGATATAAATCTGCTTTGCGTGTCACTTAGTGGGAGCCCATTCTCTAATAGCCACTGGCTTTGCCTGTCATTGAATTACATCATGCACTATTATCTAAATGCCTTGGCTACTACTAACACACTAAATAACCTTGTTAATGAAATTAAGTCTGAACGTAGGTTTAACCAGTCCAGCCCTATACGTCATTGTACAACAAAGCAGTAGATCTACAATGCGTTGCTATTTTAGCTATGTTGGGGGCAATTATCTAATGTAATCCTGGGCGCTACACTCCCTCTGCCAACCTGGGGAGGGCAGCGGACTTACCTCATGCTTCCTTCTATGCATGAGGAGTCCAAGCTGCTTCTTTTCACCTGACATGGGGGGGCATGAAAGAATGTCTCCTCACAACTCTTGAATTAACATTAACATTTTGTGGATGTTGTCCAGTTATATTCCCTGCTATGTTTTGTTGTTTTGGTACTCGGGACTTGGTTTGGTGGTGTTCAAATGTAGTTGTTTATCACTTTCAGGCAAAGCCAATCCGCCCACTCATCCCCATTTAGGACAGCTCAGTCAAAACAGAAACAGAGCCCTTTGCACCTGATTCTGATTTCCCCCCCAAAACGGAACACATGCGCGGTTGGCGACCGAAAAGCAGCCGGTTGCATAAAGTCCTCTGAAAACAAAACAGAATGACACAGTGAAATGACAAAAAGGAATCTGTGACTCATTTGTAACAGTCTCTCTCGGCTCCGTGCTGATAGCTCACACGGTTCAGAGACACAGAAATGCATGCTGCTTTCCTCTTATTTTATTTTATTTGTTTTTTGGGGGGTGGAAATTGTTTGTTTTTTTGGTGAACACATGGCAATTATCCTTTGTCGTTTCTTAGCTCGTTATCAAAGAGATGGACACAGCTGTTGTTTGTCAGTTTGGAGCTAACAGGTATTGTATGCCAGTGGTACTTAATTAAAATATCAATACTGCAATGTAGAAACACAATCTAAATATCCGTAAAGTACAAAGGTAAAACAAAGTATGCATTAAGCTTGTTGAAAGTACTCGTCAAGGTCGATGCATTGTGATATTGCAGATCAGCTATAGCCTAATTTAACTCATTCTGGGCGGGAACCCCTTTTGGTGTTATAACCCTTCTGTACGGGAACCCCTCTTGGGGTGCTGTACAGTATGTACAGTATTTTAAATTAAAAATATTTGATGCTGGTATATAAATATTTTTTCAGAAAACCTTTTCAAGGCATTTTTAGAATCGGCCGGGTTAAAAAGGCCGAAATGTGTATAGGGCTGAATGCAAATGTACAAAGGAAGTTTTCAAATAATTGTAGTAAGTAGTAAGCATAAGTATAAGTAGGCTACTCTTAGCATTTATCCCATATTGACCTGAGATCAGATTATAAAAATGTCTTCTACATCCTGACAGTTTTCTGAAAAAGCTTTGTTTCTATGTCAGTCGTTCTTATATTTTTCAAAAATAGCAGACCTACAAGCTCGTAGCGCGCCACTCGGTGGCACGCTATGAGCTTGTAGATCTGCTATTTTTCTTTTTGTCAAATATGTTTTTATTTAACAGATTATATTAAATTGTTACAAACATGATATGAAATACTTTTTTTGGTTTTTTTAAGACAAAAAAGAGAAAGAAATCCCTAACCCTCCCACCCATACTGCTCAGTGACACTGCATACTATATAATAAGATGATAGAAAGCTCATGGAAAACATCTGAAAAGAAAAAGGCGTACAGTCAACCATATCAATGGTATCCTGTCTATTAATTGTTTCTACTCAGGTAATGGACAAGGGGCAGCCAAACCTTATCAAACTGTCTCTCCCTGTTTCTCAGGAAATACCTTATTCTCTCAAGATGAAGTGTACTAGTCATTTCATTTAACCGATCTGCTATTTTTCAATAGCTAAAGCATAACATGATGCTAACACCAAAAGGGGTTCCCGCCCAAAATGGGTTATGTTCTCACAGAGAAGACTCACAAAGTGCTTTACACTTGGTTCCATTTGTACACTTTCAGAGTTACATTAAAGGAGAATTCCATACTAAAAGGCTTTCTTACCTTTCTTTGTAGTTGTTACGTCCCCACCAAAGAGGTCCAGGTGTTATTTTGTGCAAAAGCTCCTTATTGGCTATTTCCCTTACGATAAGCCCTAAATGAATTGCATTGAATTGAATGGGAATTGAATGGGGCTATGGGGTGTTGTGCTAATTCGCTTATTTCCATTGCTCAAAATTATAATTTCTTTGTATATATCCTCTCTTCATAATGTAAATAATATCCCAAGCGGCACACTTTACTACTTCTTTCGATGGAAATAAGCGAACTAGCATAACACCCCATAGCCCCATTCAATTCCCATTCAATGCAATGCAATTCATGCTTATGGTAGGGAAAATAGCCAATAAGGAGTTTTTGCACAAAAAAACACCTGGACCTCTTTGGTGGGGACGTACTGTAACAACTACAAAGAAAGGTAAGAAAGATAAGAAAGCATTCTAGCATGGAATTCTCCTTTAACATTGATTTTACAATATAAATTGGGGGTACCAGAGATAGAAATGCCATTAAATGGGGCTCCGTAGACTAATGCATGTCGAACTGGGGGGTCCTTGAAATTAAACTGGTTGAGAATCACTGCTAGAGCCGTAGAAATCTCTTATGGGGGTCCCTGGCATATCTTTTGAAATGGGGGTCCGCATGCTAATTAGTGTCAATTTGGGGGTGGCTTTACACCACTGCTGTATGCTTCTTTTCTGTGATGAATGTGGTGCCTATTTTAGTTCACAAACACAAATATCCCATACAGTAAGGATTTCTTGCTATGCCTTTTAACCTCCAGCTGTAATAATGAAGGTATTTCATTGTTGGACGTTTTGAGTGTAGTCCTTTTGTCCTGAGTGAAGCACGACAATTCTACAAAAGTGGTCCTCAAAATGTCCAGAAAGTGTTATTTCTTGGCTCAAAGTAAACCTGTAAGTGTTTGTTGTTGCGGTTGCACAGAAACAACATCCACCCACTTATACACACACTGTTATTGCTTTATCAATAACCTCTGTCGGGTGGAAAGTAAACCTCATGTGTCCAAACCGGATACTTTTCAGGATTCGGCCATGAAACACAGGCAGAGCACAGCACAGTTGTTCTTTATGGGGCGGCGGCGGTGGCTCAGGGGTAGAGTGCCTGGATGGTAACCGTGAGATCCCCCAGAGTTACTGTCGAAGTGTCCTTGAGCAAGACTCTGAACCCCTAATTGCTCCCGATGTGCTAGTTGGTGCCTTGCATGGTTTCCGCTGCCATCGGTGTATGAATGTGTGTGTGTGAATGGGTGAATGTAATGCACAATCTCTGTAAAGCGCCTTGGATAAAGGCGCTATATAAATGCACCATTTACCATTTATGTGTGTACGAAGCTATAGACAAGACAGACAGACAGGCCATCACTCGACCAGCCACCAACAGTTGTTATGCACGAGAGGTCGGGTGACTCAGCAGAAGTCTCGGTCTGCCTGTGTTGTTGTTTTCATGTGCAGTGTCATAACACAGCACATGAAAAGCACACACACTGCCAGCAGCATGCCAGAGATAAAAATCCCCACCAAAAAACGACCACTCACGCCGTCTTACATCCTCGCACAGCTGTGTTTTCACTCCACTTTCCTTTCCCCAACATAACCAAATAAGAGGACATGTGTATAAAAAAAAAAAAAAAAAAGCAATGCTACAAAACTGTTTGCTTCAAAATATGTTGCATGTTCCCATTTCGTTTTCTATTAGATTTTTAATCAGCAGTTTGTTGCAAAGCTCAAAGGAATCCCAGTTTTTAATAGCTGGAGACACACACTACAATTTCTCCAAGTTAAGCTTCTCTCGTATTCTCATGCTGACGTTTTGGCCTATTTGGTGCAAATTTTGCAAAGCCCCTATACACATTCTCACCTTCAGGTGTTGTATTACTACCACTACTGTACACAGAACTATTTGGCTAGTGCGACAAAATTGAAGACCTTATTTAAGAAGGAAGGGACATCTACAGGTACCGGACATGTCATTGTCTCTGTCCAGATTTGCCCCACTGGGAGGCAAACTGGAGCCGCAAATTCCATGGAATGCATTGAAGTCAATGAGAGGCGGCTGGATCAGCTTATGAACAAACACCGTTTCAGAATCACTGCAACCTTTTGTGCGATAATCGATTCAGGAAAATAAAAGACAACAGATCAGTTTTCTGCACCTTGTTCTTTCATGTGCACACTCACTGTATAAAATGACATTGAGGAATTTGAGGAGCACAGAGTACATTTGTGAATGTGCAGTATACGTAGGTACGGGCTGTCATCGCGACATTGTCAGTCTGTCTGACGACCAATTCTCGCGCTACCACCGAGCCAGAAACAATCGCTGCATGGGCACTCTTCGGATACCTCAATAAAACGACATGGTGTTTGTTCAAGAGCTGGTCCAGATGGCTCTCATTGACCTCAATGTACAGTATTCCATTGAAGAGCTGGTCCAGATGGCTCTCATTGACCTCAATGTACAGTATTCCATTGAACGTCCGGCTCCAGTTTTCCTCCCGGGGGGAAGTCAATGACGCTTGTCTGACGTAGAAGAGCGCTTCTGTTCCTTCATTTAGAAGTTCCTCGGTGGGAGAGGAGTGGTGTCGAGGGGAGGGGGGTATAGGTTCATTCATGTTATTATTCTGGTGAAAGTGCAAGTGGTAATGAGGAGAGGTGCTGCAGGAGTGCAGGAGAAAATGAGAGTCTCTCATTTTCCCAGCTCTACTTTCACACAAACACTCGTGCGTATTAAGGGGTTCTGGTTGACTTGCTGTGTATTATTCCACCCCGGGAACCTTCAAGGTGCGAGGCCCCGACTGCACGTCAGGTCACCACAGGATCCCCCTTAATGGTTGCAAGCTGTCGTCCTGGTGGGGTGGGGTATCTGAAGTGGTGGGGTGGGGGTAGCTGAAGTGGTGGCAAACGTATGGAATATGGGCCTGTTTTAGGGGTTTTGCCTTTCAACTTAAAGGTTGGAATGAATTCCTTTGTTTGACTTTGGAAGCGCCACACAGAGGGCAACAACTGTATGGTTATATGCGGCTACGTCTGACATCTACAACTTTCCCTAATGGGCCCATTTGATTTTCTGTCCCCGTGTCAGTCCCCTAGCTCAGGGGTGGACAACTTTGACGATGGAGAGGTCCACTATATTTCCACAATGACTCCAGAGGGCCACATTGCATATTACTGTCATAGCAAAAATAGCTGATCTACAAGCTCAAAACGAGTCGCACTATGACACGTTTTGTGCTTGTAGATCTGCTATTTTTGCTATTTGGATTGAAATCCTGAACTATTTTTTGCTATTTTTGAATTGAAATCCTGAAATTTTACATTTGTATTGAATTTCAAATGCCTTTCAAATGCCTTTTTAATTATAGCTGTGTTACCTTATGAACTAAAAACGGATGCATTGGACATAAAAAGAGGATTTGGCGAGTCTTGGTTTAAGAGCCAAGTGGTGTACACCTTGGCCTCCCATGCATAGCTGTTGCTATGTTTCATTATTTGTTTGTGTCTAAGTTGATATTTCACTGTCCATAACCACCGGGACCCCGCTAAGCCAGCTAAGTCTCCCTCTCCATTGGTTTTTCGTACAGACCGAGGCCTTTTTGCCCCCCTCCCAAACCTACACTTTGCAAGTGGCTGTTTTTCCCCCCCGGTCGGTCGTGGGGTTTTGACTCTCGCCCCGTATTTACTTTTACTTTACTCCTACAAGTTCCACATGAACGAAACTTCAAACACATCTAGCTTTGAAGCTTAAAGAAAATGTTGCTACACCAATTTAAAGAGTGCATACAAAAACAGTTAAATAAATATGGCAGTCCAGGTGAGCTTCTGCAAAATCTCTTTTTTTTTCTCCGACTCTTTGCTACATTGCTGAACAAACAACACTATTTTTTTTACAAAGTCAGCACAACTTTACACAAAGGTCACCACAGAGTGTGATGTCAGCAATAGCAGGAAGTAACGATTTATCTTTGTTCATTTGCTATCAGTGGTGGAAAGTAACTAAGTGCATTTACTTAATTACTGAGGTAATTACTGAGGTCATTTTGAGGTATTTGTACTTTACTTGAGTATGTTACATTTTCATACACATACACATTTATACACATACACATTTCGGCCATTTGAAAATAGCCGATCTATAAGCTCACATTGCGACGCATAATAGTGTAATAATAATCAAAATCGACTAACTTGTAAGTAACTAAAGTTTACCCATAAAGGCGTAAGAAGTACAACATTTGCCTCTGAGAGATGTAATGGAGTAGAAGTATCAATGTTTGAATGCTCAAGTAAAGTAAATGTACCGCAAAAACTACTCCGTTATAAGTAAAAGTCTGGAATTCAAAATGTACTTCAGTAAAAGTAAAAGGTATTGGCATCAAAATGTACTTAAAGTACCAAAAGTAGAAAGTAGGCCTACTCACTGTGCAGAATGTCCCATTTCAAGTTTTCAAGTGTATACAAGTAACTTGAAAATAGGCTAAGCTAAATGTATAGCATATATATGTTTTGTAATAATAATCAAAATCTACAAAGTAGCTAAAGTTTTCAAATAAATGTAGTGGAGTAAAAGTACAATATTTGGATCCAAAATGTAGTGAAGTAGAAGTGAAGCTATTGGAAATTGGAAACACTCAAGTAAAAGTACCAATATCTCAAAGATCTCAAGATTACGGTTCACAACTGTGGCCTGTACTCGCTCATAACTCTTTTAGCCCATTCTGACCTGAGATCAGATTCATACGAGGTTTCCGGCGGACACACACTGTGTCTGATTAACCCATTCTGACCTGAGATCAGATTCTAAAAATGTCAGTCGTTCTTCGATTTTTTTCAAAAATAGCAGACCTACAAGCTCGTATCGCGCCACTCGGTGGCGCGATATGAGCTTGTAGATCTGCTATTTTTAAATAGCTAAAGCATAACATGATGCTGACACAAATGGGTGCCCGGTCAGAATGGGTTAGGATTGTAATATCTCGGATTCTTCTTTTTGGGTCAAGCTTGAGTTGCGTCTCATTTCTCTAAGTGATATGTGACCAGATTTGAGAGAGAACTGATTTATTTAACTGATTTATTAATTTTTTTATCCAAAATGAGTTAATAGCATCACAGGCATGTCTGAAATAAATGTCAGAGCTGAAATCGACGTGTAAATATGAAAAAAATGCTTAATAGCACAGGCAGACTCTTCACATACTAGAGCATGTCTGAAATAAATGTCAGAGCTGAAATTGACGTGTAAATATGAAAAGAAATGCTTAAACATGAAGCTAGGTATAATGTTAAGAGTTCACAAAAGTGCACCTTTCAAGCCTGTTTTTTCAACTCGCTTTTTTCTGCGAGATATTACTCTCTAAGCCAATTATCTCCAAAACTGGTGGGTCAAACTGAACAACCAATATGTTAATTTGATGCTATGATTCTCTGCTTTCATATGACATGAGAAAACCAAAATAATAAAAATCTAATGGCCTAGCCCCTCAGTCAAATCTGGTCACATATGATCCTTGGTTACAAAACATATGTTTTGGGTGGATTAAATGACAATAACGGGACATCTTACATAGCAGATTTTTACTTCCTTATTCTGGAAGTAATTACCGGGAAACCGCTTTCAAACTAAAAGTCTCGCCCTATTAAATACATGGACAGCGCTCTGAGCCACCACTAGATGGGGCTGTTGGCAGTAAATGAGTACTTAATTACATGTACTTAGTTACTTTGCACCACTGAGTAAATGTACTATAGTTACTTCCCAACACTGTAAATAGCCGTCTTAAATCTTGGGTCAAGAGTTCCCCAATTATCCCTGCGCTGGATGTTTTGCTTTCAGCAACGGCGGACGGCTTCTATAATCTCCTCAAGGTTGCTGAGTTTATGTAAAGCAATAATTATTGAATGGTGGTCCTTGGAAGAATGTTTTAATCCAATAAAAAAAAGGAATCAACATTTACCGCACACTTACAGTGTGGTCATTCACACAAACACACTGCGTGCACACACACACACACACACACACACACACACACACACAAACAAACACACAAACACAAAAACACACACGTGCACACTTATGGCTTGGCTCAGCTCATCAGCTCGCTATGAGGTTTCGCTATGAGTTCACTCCTCTTCAGCCCAAGAAAAACATAAGGATTAAAGGGAATACCTTCTAAAGACTTAAAAAAAAAAAAAAGAATTACAGCAATTGGAATGTTCCCAAAAGATATTCCATAGGCCTATACCCATGTTTCATAAATTAACCATGCACTTAAAGCAACATGTATACTTCATCATACAATGGTGTCACAAGAGGCAACATTTGCCAAAGTTTTCAACGTATTGCGTGCAAGCATGAGGCACATTTTCACTTTTTACCGATTCCATGCCACCATTGACTCCGGTGCTGTGGCACCAGTGCCAACAGAATGCACAGAAAAGGCTGTGAAGAAGACCCTGTGAAACGGCCCCCGTGCACCGACATACTGTAGTAATTGGTCGTTTTCGAGCCACCGTGGATCCCCTTCACCATCGTTAGAAGCGCTGATATGCTAACTGCAAGATCACGCAATTTTTTGATTGAGCTCCTAACATCGTCCCTCACCTCATATCACCTCAATCTGTGCCTCAATTCAGAGGAAAAACGTGTGTAATGTATTGGACAGATTTTTGGATTTCGATGGCGCGGAAGCAATCGTTGGATTAATATAAATTATGGATTAATAGAAATCAACGATTCTTGTGTTCTGGCACAGGAGGGTTTAAGCTCTAAACACGGGACATCTCGAGTTTGGCATAGATTGTGTTTAATGTAGCATCACAATCGGTTCAACCGCTACAGGGGATAACAGTGGCGGCCATTTTCTGGCACCATCGTTTCAGACGCCATTGACAATTCCCGAACTAGAATCCCAGACCATGCTTCAGGGTCAGATCCATATCAATTTGGGGATCCTTGACATGGAGCAAAAAGAAAGAAAAGAAAAAAAACTTGGTTTGAGAAGCACTACACTAACTGGACAGAGCGAGCACATGGCATCAACAGCTCTTTATTTTTTTAACGTCTGAGGGCAACTGAGTTTGACTTTAATTCCCAGTGCCAAGGCGCTGCCAAGGCATTTAAAGGGGAGGAGAGTGCCATGGCAAGGAGAGGGGTAAGGGGCCCGCATAGAGGGGTGGGGTGGGGGTTCTGGGTATGGGCATTAACCACTTGAACCCTAGCATCCATATTCTTGGGGGGAACATTAGCCAAAAGTAGCAGATCTACAAGCTCACAACACATTTCCAAGCGATGCGTTGTGATCTTGTAGATCTAACATTATTGGCAAACAAGACCTTACTAAGCTTAAGAGGGTTTAAGTGGTTAAGCATTACGTTCTTATACCTTTCCATGTCTGTTTTTTAGTTTCGTCTTTTTTTCAAGTCTTAATTATCAACGCATGTCTGCACTGCCATGCGATGTTTATAGCAATAAAACATCACTAAATGAACAGCAGCGTGGCCTTCCAAATAGTTTCCTTGAATCCCAGCCGTGTGTGTGTGTGTGTGTGTGTGTGTGTGTGTGTGTGTGTGTGTGTGTGTGTGTGTGTGTGTGTGTGTGTGTGTGTGTGTGTGTGTGTGTGTGTGTGTGTGTGTGTGTGTGTGTGTGTGTGTGTGTGTGTGTGTGTGTGTGTGTGTGTGTGTGTGTGTATACAAGCGCACATCGTGAGAAGATAAAGATGGAGAGAGAGAGAGAAAGAGGGTAATAGCAGAGTCGAAGGTGGTTGGGTGATCATACCGTCAGTAAAGTGTGTGTGTGTGTGTGTGTGTACAAGCGCACATCGTGAGAAGATAAAGATGGAGAGAGAGAGAGAGAGGGTAATAATAGCAGAGTCGAAGGTGGTTGGGTGATCATACCGTCAGTAAAGTGTGGGTGCGTGCGTGCGTGCGCGCGTGTGTGTGTGTGTGTGTGTGTTTGTGTAAAATGCGAGTAAGGTGGAGGAGGGCTTCTCCACAGCTGAGTAAAGGTAGTAACACTCCGGGGGGGAACACACTCCCTGCAGGTTTTAGGAGCTTTGGCTGTTTACCACATGAAGAGAGCCCAACTCAGCTCCCTGCTCTATCCCTGTCCAATCTCTCTCTCTCTCTCTCTCTCTCTCTCTCTCTCTCACGTCTGTCTGTCTGTCTGTCTGTCTGTCTGTCTGTCTGTCTGTCTGTCTGTCTGTCTGTCTGTCTGTCTGTCTGTCTGTCTGTCTGTCTGTCTGTCTGTCTGTCTCTCTCTTCTCTCTCTCTCTTTCTCTCTCTCTCCCTTTCTCTCACTTCTATTTGTCTGTCTGTCTGTCTGTCTGTCGAGGGATAACTCCCTCCATCCCTCCCTCCATCCATCACCTCTCTTTCATATATATGTCTCATTAAACTCCCCTCATGTTTTCCTTTTCTTCCCTCTTCTTCCTCATAGCGTCATCGTGGTCATCATTAGCGCGGGCCTCTCCTCCTCCTCTCTGTTTGTTGATCCAGCTCCAGTGTATCTGTGCAGTGGAGACGGATCACCAGTTTGCTGTTGGTGGAATAACACAATTAGCGGCTGTTTGTTTTAGCGCGCTTCTTACACTGGCGCGGGGCAGCAGATTATTATGTGCAGACTGACACTGCATGCCACACACATAGACGCTCTCCGCGTGCGGCCAGGCACACGAAAACACACTTAGACGAATAGGGGGGGGGAGCGGGAGGGGGGAATCCCCTTTTTTGCCACTCCTATGCAAAGCTGTGTGTGTGTGTGTGTGTGTGTGTGTGTGTGCGTGTGTGCGTGTGCGTGTGCGCGGACATCATGTTGTTGACATCATCAGACGTCATCGTTGTGATGAAAGGCACTGCTCAATTCACACGAGTGTGATTTTTATATTGACGTATCGTTGCTTGACACCTTGAATCTCTGTATGTCAACTTTTTAGTTTTTACTTGTTTTAGTTTATTTATCTTTTTGTAAATGAATGGCCTACTTTACCATACAAGAGTGTCATGCAAAAATAACTGAAAGTAAGCTGCACTCGCATGTGGTGAGCTCGCTTATTTTGACAACATTTTGACGGACACTGACAACATTTTGACTGACTTTATTTCCTGAAAAGTAACCATTTTGGACATACAAGGTTTCTCTGCCCGGCAACGATGGTGTTTTTATTTTATTTTATGTGTTTTTGAGGGGCACTAGCCCCTCCTATGTCCAGCTTTGAGGGTTTGTGCACACACACAAATTGTCTTAACACAAACATTGAATGTCATTGACAATGAATGGCCAGCTTTGAGTGTTTGTGTAAACACAAACGAGATGATGTGTGATGATGTCCCGTTTCAAGTTTTCAAGTGTTTACACGTCATTTGAAAATAGCAGTTAGCAATGTATGTTTTGTAACATTAATCAAAATCTACAAAGTAACTACCGGTAGTAACTAAAGTTTTCAAATAATTGCAGTGGAGTAAACAGTACAATATTTGCCAATATATACAATATATACAATATATGTAGTGGAGTCAAAGTAAAAGTATTGGAAATTGAAAATACCTAAACATTCTACTTAAGTACAGTACTTAAGTAAATGTACTTCCACCACTGTCCCCCAGACACACTCAGCTCACTTTAGCACAGGTTGACATAACGTGACGTGAAAAGGGCACTTTGCAATAGTCCTGAGGTGGGAGGTTATAGGGAGGCTCTTTTCACACGGGGGCTTTCATGTTATGTTGTTGTTAGTGGGTGTCCTCCCACCCCGGCCCTCCGCCGTGGCCCCGGGACACTGGGGCTAGCACGGCCCCCCTCCCCGAGGCCCACCCCGTTTCCCAGCCACCCTGGGAGAGCCTCCAAGCAGGGCCAGATGTGGCAGCTGGCCCAGCCACCCCGGAGGTCAAGGTCAAAGGAAACCAAGTCAAATTTGCCACCCACCACTCTCTCTCTCTCTCTCTCTCTCTCTCTCTCTCTCTCTCTCTCTCTCCCTTAGATAGAGAGATAAACAGAGGCAAGCCAGGGGAGGAGAAGTGAGGTATGGAAGGGAATGAGGTGGCGGTGCGGGTGGGGGTCGAAGGGGAGGAGGGGGAGGATATAAACGAGACCAGGAGAAAGTGTGAAAAAGAGCGATGGACAGAAAGGAAGTGGAGAGCGAGAGAGGCAGGCGAGGGAGGGGAGATGCCCCGACGTTTGGCTCTAAAGCACCCACAGAGGAAACTCTGTTCATGCGATTGACAGCTGTTTCTTGAAGTGTGTCCGGGCCCTGAAGCTTGTAAAGTCGTCACATGTTCGAGGCTGTTTTCTCAGAAGAGTCCGGGCACTGCCCAGCCCTGGCCCTTTTTGCACATTAGTAAATGCCCCCATCGCACACAAACGGCCTCTTTTATATACCAAATTTCAAAGAAGGAACCTGCGTCACTGCTCCTCGGCGACTGGCATGCCCCCACGTGTCAGCATGCATGGACACATAGCCCCTGCCCCTGCAGACCCCCGCATTGGGTCTCCCCCAATTTTAAGTCATGTCACCTATAGCAGTGGTTCTCAAACAGTGGGTCGTGACCCATTTGTGGGTCACACCTCGAGTAAAAATCTAATTGTCTTCCCACGTTGGGGAAAAATAATAATAATAATATATATTATATATATATATATATGCCTATATATATTTCAATTTCAATTTTTTTTTTTTTATCAATATTTTAAAAGTCCTTAAATTGTCACTTCACTGTCATCTGGGGACCCCCCAAAAATGACGTGGAGACCCTCCCGGGGGTCCCAAACCCACAGGTTGAGAACCAATGACCATACGGCCCGCTGTCATTTTGTGGGGACTATAGGGAAGGAAGAGACACAGCACTTTCAATTAAATGCGATGAGCTAGCTCGTCGGTAATTTAATACATCCATGTCAATTATGATGAAGTTTTGTTGTTAGGCTTCCAACAACATACAGTAATTTGGATTCACTCCACTCCCGTATCCAGGCAACTATTCCACAATCTACAGTACATAGAATCTTGAACTACACCTCCCGAAATCTGAGATTGGAAGGTGTCATCTGTTTGTCATTTCCGTCCGCAAATGTAATTTTAGAATTAAAATGTCTGATAATGGCTATATACTGTATGCTTTGATTATTTTTGATTTATACTAGGACAAATTTGCACGACTGTAAAGATGAAACGGAAGCGGGAGGATGCTTCACATACACTTCATCCTCCGTTCATTTTCAGAGCTTCCGTTGCTCCAGACCGTATGACGGAAGCATTTGAACATTGTGGGAGGCAACAGTCTGGCTCGCGAGACTAACTGATTATTAATTTGAATGGCATTGCTGTTGGTTTGATGGCTTCATCATGGTAGCCACCAGGGCTATTTCACAGCAACGAGGCTCTAGTTCAGATTTAGAGCAGTGATTCTCAACCTGTGGGCCGTGAGGGCAAGAGGGCCCCCAAATTATTGGGGAAAACTCCATCTTTATTGATAATATAAATATAATATTTACAATGTCGTGGTATTGTTTTCTATAAACCTTGAAAACGGAGTCCTTATCAAAGTATACAGTATCAATGTTCCATTGATCAAATGCAGAAATCGATTTATCAATCCACTATTTGAGCATTAATAGTGTTACACTAATTGCCCTCCTCTGAAGGAGGGGAGTTGTTGTCAACGTGGTCCCTGTGTTTGTTACGGTAGCTAGGATGGAGGTGTTGTTTTAGTTCCACTGCACACCCCAGACCCATTGTGCGTAAAAGGCAAATACCACTTAGCTCTAATAGGAGAAGGAGTCGTGAGCAGCAGGCAGGCTCCCTCGAATACATCTGATAAGCCGCCGGGGCAAAGGAATGCAGACATTCCCCTTGGTCTGAAGGCTGCTGTTGCCTTGCCTTGCCTGGCAGCACTCAGGCCACATGTGTTCCTAGTTTTGGCCCAGTGGAGGGGGACACATTGTGTGCAGTCAAACAGCTGAAGCCCCCCCCCCCCCCCCCCCCCAGAGGCAAGTGGGACGAGGGGGGCAACAGCTGGTGCCGATGACGCACTGCCAACGTCCGTCAGTGACGTCAAACGCCCGAGGGTCGACGGGCGCCCATCTTCCGGTTCCATTTCCAATGTTCTTGCGCTCGGTTGTTTATTGCTTTTGAAGAGTGTTGGTTCAGGTTTGCCCTTGGTGTCTGTCATGGCCCGGGACTTGACTTTGAGTGAGTCGTTTGTCGTGTGCCGTACATCAACTGTCAACTGCTTTCAAGGTGCTGGGATAACGCTCCACGCGTCCCAAACTCTTCTCCCTTCTGGCTCCAAGACTATGGAATGCACTTCCCGTTGCAATCAGAACCGCATACTCACTCCCAATCTTCTGCCATAGTCTGAACACCCACCTCTTCAGACTCCATCTTAGCCCGTAGCACTTGCCGTAGCACTAGCCGTAGCACCTCGATGACCTTGTAGGCGTATGCAATGGCTCAATTTATGTAATTTAGATAGCATTTTATGTAGACATAGCACTATATAGTGTATACGCATAGTTTCATTATACAGATATTTCACTGTTGGACGGTTTGGTTCTTAGCTTACATATGATTCTTGATGAGTATTTTTATTTATTTGATGTATAATCATGTATTGTTCTTGCTTACTGGATTAAGAGCCTCTGCTAAATGCCTAAATTGTAAGGCAATCTGACAGTGTTTACTGTTTGAGTCTGTGTCGCTTGATGGATTGGTAGCATTCCATTAGCACTAGCAGAAGGTTTTAATTTGGAAATCAAAAGCCTAATTATGTCAATACTGAACATAATTGAAATATTTAATTGATTATAAAACAAATATCAATAATCAGTTTTAATGAAAGAATAATTGATTATTGATTTTATAAGCGATTGTGGGTAAGCAAAATTTAAATAAAATACAAATTAAAAAGGCAGATCTACAATCTCAGAACGCTTTGTGTTGTAAGCTTGCATTGGCTATATTTGTGTGTCGCCATGACAAACTGTAAAATAGGGCTTAAGTCAGTCATCAATGTATTCGATTATATAAATTAATTTAAAAAAAAGTCGACTCATCTAAAATGTAATTGATAGAAAATGGCTAATAAGATAATGGATAGTTGCTGCCCCATACTTAACTATTAACCAATTGAACCCAAGCATCCATATTCGGTGGAAACATTTGCCAACAATAGCAGATCTACAAGAGTTGTCCAAGACCAGTACATTTGCAACTCTGGTCTGTTTGGGGTGCATACTTAGTTTAGAATAGTCATTGGTTAGACATGGGTTAAGGTAGGTTTAGGTTTAGGTGCTGCCCCGTGGGAGGTTAGGGTTACGAACTTACGGTGAGGGTTTGAGATAGGTTGTAGTTGTAGGACTAATGACTGGTCTAACCAAATGACTAGTCTAAACGAAGTACTGTCTGCACCTGTCCGTTTTGACTGAGATTAGAGGCTTTAAGTGTTTGAATTCCCATGATTCCACGCATGGTTGAACGCAACTAAGTACATTTAATCAAGTAATGCCTACTCAAGTACAACTTTTACCTTTGCAATTTTCCAATATTCAGTACTTTTACTTTTACTCACTACATCTCAGCGACAAATATTGTACTTTTACTTCACTACAATTATTTGAAAACATTAGTTATTAATTACTTGGCAGATTCTGATTATTATTTCAAAACATACATTAACCACTTCAGCCCTTCAGCTCTTTAGCTTCAGCCCTATGTACATTCCGACCTTTTGAAAGATCTACAAGCTCACAATGTGTCACTTTGTGCGTCTCCTACTTTCAAATGTTTTTTTTTTTTACATTTTATACATTTGTAAACTTATGAAGTCATTGAAATTGGACCGTCTGCTTAATGAGTACTTTCTACAGGTACTTTAAGTACATTTTGAATTCCAGACTTTTACTTGTAACAGAGCATTTCTACTGTACATCGCCGTGTTGTTACTGCGTTGTGGAAATAAAGAATGTATACCTTTTCCCCACCACTGGAATGGGCTTAATGCACACAGAATAACTCTTCCTACTTCTGGGCCGATTCCCTACTTCCTTCACAGGTGTTACTGATGATACTTAATAACATCGTACTGTTCCATATAGTGTGCAGTGGTTCTCAAAGTTTTTAATTTCAAGGACCCCCATCTCAGAGTTACAAACCTGTACAGGGCCATTTGGAACCCACTCAAGGACACTTTGGCCCCATTTACATGTAGAAATTCATTCGGAATGAATGGATTCATTCCAGTCATCTGGATAAAAATGCTCATGTACATAAACACCTCAATAAGAGCCTTTCTCGGCCCCACCCCTCTCCAATTGTTTATATTGTGTTAAGTTTCCAAGATGGCCGCAGCACCAGGAGGGGGTGGGGCGAGGGGGTGGGTGGAGTTGACATAATGCCCTTACTGGGCTGCGTTTACACATTCAAGACACCTGTCTTGTGTCTGTGTTTAATGGCCGCTCCAATGCATTTCCAATGTAAGCCCATATGGTTTGACCAAACATTTTGTTTGATGGGGGAGGGGGGCAGAACACATCCATCAAAGCTGTGTTCAGACACAAGTCAGGTGTCAGACACAAGGCAAGTGTCTTGAATGCAGCCCAGTAAGAGCATGTCGACCCTGCTCGCTCACCTCCGCCCCACCCCCTCCTGGTGCTGTGGCCATCTTGGAAACTAAACCCAATATAAACAGGGGGGGGGGGGGGGGGGGGGTGAGGCCGAGAAAGGCCCTCCATTCGGAATGAGGGGTGATATATACCGTTTGAATCGGTATAGATCACCATATAAAAACTTTATATTCCGAATGCTACTGTGAGTTTGGAATACATGTATTATTTTACACATGTCTGCCCTTAGTAGACTATAGTGCTTTTTGCCCATGTCCAAGCAGGGAGACAT
Organism: Protomyctophum parallelum; assembly: GCF_964188405.1. NCBI lineage: Eukaryota > Metazoa > Chordata > Actinopteri > Myctophiformes > Myctophidae > Protomyctophum > Protomyctophum parallelum. Next base: position 31,697,348 of record NC_139713.1, read on the forward strand.
TTCATGTGTGCAGAAATGCGCTATTTACAAACCCATCGGCGAATTACAGTGCCATTGCCAATTGCAGTGTATGGGTGAAACATGGAACCGTGTTCCAGTCCACCTGGGCTGGGGAATTGGCGTGAGTTGTTGTGAACACATGCACACTTTCCCAGTACTAGTCCCCAAGCCTCCACCGCATGGTTGAGTTTACCTACTAGGAATTGTCTGTGTCTGTCCGACTGTCGGGCAAATTCTGTGGGACGGCTGACTGACGGATAAATTAACGTGCACTCCTTGTCATTATAGTGTAACGTAATTATCAAATAGCTCTCTGTGGTGACTGACGAGTGCCGTCCAACAGTAGGTCGGACTCGTAAGAGCCACACGCAAACTCAACTAGCCAGCTTTTAGCTTTATGTTTTCTTTAAAAATGGGCTTCCATTCGACGGACCTGTGACAGTCGTGGGCGTGTTCGGAAATAGCACACTGAGCGCACTGTGCAATCATGCAAACTAATTGCCTTTGGAAGGCAGCAACTCCTGAAAACCCTCGCCATTGACCACGCTGATCTATCGCATATGTGACCAGTGCCAACAAAACATGCCTCATGTCGCCTTTTCCATTTTTCAGATTTTTACAGATTATTAAAGTACAGAATGTAAGCTTTCATATGATGTATCATTCAATGAAATTGGACAATAATTGAAGGAGATATAACCATTTTAAAATGACTGGGGCCTTTCACCCAAAGCTGAGAAAAGCCCTTTTCAATATTCACAACATTTTATCACCTTAGAGCTGGACAGAAGTGGGTGTGACAATGGGAGGGACAAGAGACAATAGGACGTTTTAGCTGTCAACAGTGCAACACTAGAAACACTGACATGTTTAAGCCAGTAGAACAAACAATGCAATTTGTAAGGTGCCCCAATAAACCCTTTTGAAAGTACTAAGTATTAAATACTAAGTATAAGTATTCAAGTATTAAATATTAAGTTAAGTGTTCAATTTAACTTATACACTACCTGGTTGTAAATAGCTGCAGTACACCATTTTATGCAGGTCTACTTTAAGCAATCAAAGTCAGACAATTGACCCAGTATTTTAAATAAATAAAATCGACGCATCAGGCTATGATGTTGTGCGCTTGTAGATTTGCTATTTTAATAAACAGATCTGTCCACATGCAGTCACAATGCCTGGTTTCATTTATAGTAATTCCTGTGCATTCGATGGGTGGATTCATACTACATCGGGTGTCTATTTAGTGTGCAAGGCTTACATCCGGTCTAAAGCCCACCCACTGTATGCCCTGATTTATATACACAATACATACACGATCCGTATCCTCCCCTCACCGGATGTTGAATTAACAGTACTAACGGCCGCATTTGAAAAGACGTAGCTCTTTGCTGGGTGCGCGAGGAAAAAAATTAAGCGGTTTTCCGACATTTCCTTTTCAATTGATACCGTTTCTTAGAGACTGCCTACACAAACGTTCTATATACCAAATGAAAGCCTGCATTTCATAGTTTACATAGTATATAACCTTTTTTTAAATGAGCAAGAAATGAGCCAGTTGTGATTAAAAGAAAAGACGTGTGATCTCTTTGCTCTTTAACACACAGACGGCTAGCTAACTAGGCTAGCTAGCTTCTAGCCTGTTGTTTGTTGGTGAAAGACTCCAAGCTGGGAAGTGTATTTCAGCGAGTAGCTATACGTGGTTTTGTTTATTTTCTGTAAAGTCTAACCCAAATGCCCAGAATACTTCTGTGTTTACAAACACAAGCACGCTAATGGGCGGTGATCAGAGCGTGAAACCTGAGGACAAAGAGATTCCAGGACCAATCGTAACCAACATGCAAATCTCGGAACTGCGCTCTTCTGCCTCCAGAAACTTGTTAAAAAACAAGCCCACTTTGACGTATAAATGTATACATTTCATTTGCCCAAATGAACAATCTGTTTGAATGAAAACCTTCTTCAACATTCAAACTGTATTAATATGAAAAAAAAAGAAAATCACATAAAAAAAAAAAACGAGTTTATTTATTGATTTAAGGCATGTTCATTCTGGCGACATGAGGCATATTCTGCTGGCACTGGTCACATATATATCCTTTTAGAGCATCCGACGTTACGTAACCTCATTATCATTCTTTAATCTCTTGGGAAAAACTTTCCCAGAGAGTCTTCTTTTTCATACGGTATATATATAGTATGTACATGCTATAGGCCTTATTTTGTGAATATTTAGTTGTTCAGGTCCATGCCTTCTCAAAAGTTCTCTCTGGTGGGCGCAAGCTGCATTCAATAACCAATTTCTGAAAAACTGTACATGGGATCAATGTGTACTGTTTTCCTCGTAAAAGTACACATTCAGGGCTTTCATTCGGTGTATAGGTTGTATGGCAATGGCATATTTATTGTGTTCATTTTTATATCTGCCTGTCAATGTCTGTGACTTTAAACCTTCATAACTCTGCTTTCATGAGGATGATGACTAATCTATCTCACAGATCTGCTTTCATTGTCTCGATCGCAGTAACAGGGGGGGCAGCAAAAGTCTTGATCCGTAGGCTATAAAAAGTCCCATTCCACCGTTCGGTTCAGAACTATAGTATAACGGTGAGACGCGTTACTGAATCGGCGATGTTGGAGGTTTGCAAGCTAGGAAGGGTACATGTTTGGGCATGTAGCTAGCCCATCTCTCTGGACACCCTCTTTGAAGCACTTTTCATCGCTCCCCCGAACACAACGGTTTAGGATGCGGAAAAGTTTATTCATTATACATTACAACCGGGTCGATGACGTCCACGACGCGTTCATTGCAGTCTTATCACTGCAAGTATAATGAATAAAAAAGTTTTACAATCACACGACCGAGTGATCGCCGACGAAGACGGCTATGGTGATCCGTGATCGTGATCCCCCAACGGAAGACCTGTAACCCGGCCAGCGGCCACTGTTGTCATGGCGGTTCCTCGTCCCTCGATACTGTGATTAGTTTGTTAGTTCATAGTATGAAGAAGGAAACATGCATCTGTCCATGTGTGTTGCAGACGTTATGCAATGCCGATCCGGTGCAGATTATTCTTATTCGCCGTGGGGTTTTATGGCGGTTGTTTGGCATCCATACGGACGGTGCAGTCGGTGTTTAGGCAGTTGATAATGTTTTTTTCCGAGAGACAGACCCTCCCCATCTCGCAAGGTCCTCCTCCTCGGGACAAACAGGAGGGGAGGGGGAATCGAGTGTTGTGGTGTTGGGTGAAATGTGATTCTCTTCTATTCACACACACTAGATCATGGGCGCGTCCATTTTAGATGCCCTGGCTTCTACACGTAAAGCGGCCCGCCGTCCTCTTTTCAGGAGGGGGGGGATTTTTTTATTTTATTTTTATCACGTAACCGGATCTTTGAAGATGCGATCGGAGCTACTTTATATATTGTCCGGGTGCATAGAAAGATGAATGAAAGTATTCAATACAAAAGTGCTATGAACATAAAGAAACGCTGTTCGCAACGGACGCATGGCTGATGTATGACGTATTCATACGCACCGCGCAAATTATGTGTTAATAGCTGTTAGTGTTTGTCGGTTATTCATTTCTTAAGGGATAACGGTTATGGGTTGGCCATCTCTTTAGTCCAAAGTTATATTCCGAATGAATGCTTTGGAGATTCAAGTTGGATATGAATCTCTGTTAGGAATGAATTCATTCATTCTGAATACATTTTGTGCATGTAACTGAGGCTTTTGAGTCTTGAGACCCACTGGGGTAGCAGACAATATCAGCACTCTGACTCTGTTTGACTAGAATGGAGCAGAGCCTTCATTAGTATCATCTGTAACACCTGTGAAGGAAGTAGGGAAGTGGCCCAAATTTCTTTATATAAATGGCATGCATATAGCCCATTCACACGATACCATGTGTCTCTTCTCTCTGGGCGTTCCAGGTGATTCCGTTCCCCATGTCCTGTGACATACGGAAAGACTGCTCCTGTCGGGACCCCAACGCCGTGGAGAATCGGAAGGACGAACACGTCCACTCCCTGGGGTGAGCGGCGACGTACGGCGTGCGGTCTCCGTGCGGGACCCACACACAGCTCCGACACAACAACAACAACAACCACAGCCAGAGTGACCGAGGCCAGAACCCCCTTCGTCCTCCTCCTCCTTCATCCTCCTCCTCCTCTCGGCCTCTCTGACTTCCTGCACATGCTGCTTTAACAGGCATACCTCTCCATCCCATAATGCAGCGACCCAACAACCCCAACCAGCCTCCAACTGCCTCCATCATCAACACTGCTGAGGGAAAGGAGAGAGAGAGAGAGAGGAGGGGGAAAAAGGAATATGGGGTTTCCACAGAAAACTCCACGTCTCAACTAAAAAGGAAAGTAAAAAGCCCTGTAAATGCCGTCCTTACAAAAAAAAGGAAAAAAAAAGAAGAGAGAGAAAGAGAGAGAGAGAGAGAGAGAGAGAGAGAGAGAGAGAGAGAGAGAGAGAGAGAGAGAGAGAGAGAGAGAGAGAGAGAGAGAGAGAGAGAGAGAGAGAGAGAGAGAGAGAGAAAGAAAATAAATCAAACGGCGAGGAGAAAACAAGATAAAGCAGGGGGGGGGGGTGAACCTACAGACATTTTTGGAGTAAAAAAAAGAAAAGAAAAACATAACAACCAAGCCTGGATAGCATGCCTTTTTGTTTCGGTTGGCCATATTCACACAGTGGGCATTTTGCTCTTATGTCATAGTATGATATCATATAGTGTGACATGAGAGCAAAATAAGCCGTGTGTGAGTTCAGTCAATTACCATGCCCCATGGTCTGGTTGATGTTCTGTGAAACCAAAGGTAAACGAAAATACGCAAGTGTGGAGTCCTATTCTGGTTGAATTTTGGTTTGATTGGAGTAGGGGGGTGCTTCATGATTAATTTACGTTGCCAAAAGAGTAGTAGGCCCCTCAAAGGCATGTAACACACCTTTTTATAAGTGGAAAGCAATCCGTTCCCAGCCATCACTGGTTTAAAACTCTTCCGACATTCTGAACCTCTTCATCCTTGGCAGTAGAGATGAGTTTCATCTCATACATGAGGTTGGCTTTAGGGGCTGTTAGTCAGCACATTTACGTGGAACACACGAGGCTGTGTGGGGATCGAGACAGCCATATCGTTAGATATTCAAACCACACATTTAACATAAACGTTTTTTGTTTTGTTTTCCTCATCTCAAGACAGAAATTAATTTCACCTACTTAGAGGCAGTTCTCATCTATACTCGACGCAAATAATTAATTTAATGCAAAAAACAACTAATTTGCATGGCTTGTGCTCCTATATTTGCTGCTACTTTGCCATTTTTCCCCCAAGTTCATTATTAACTGAAGAGGACACACCTTGTCTCTTGCTGCTTTACCTCTTTTTAAGTATTCATTCACACTTTTATGCATATGCATGTACTTAAACTTTAATACAGAATGCACGCTGGCAACACTGCATTATGAAATGCAGTAGGAACTAAAAAAAAGAAAAAAACCTGGAACCTCACTTTTCAGTCCTATTTAACTCAACTAACTGTCCTCGCGAAATACATTGACCTCGACTTAAAGAATGTGATTAATCAATAAACTCACTTAGGGTTGTAACGGTTATTTCAGACTCAAGTCAAACTCCACTTCACCTGAAGCTCGATGCGTGCGGAAACATGAATTGAAATGAAATCCCTCTTTTCACTCATCAACCGTTTCATCGAGCGCCAATGAATGAATGAATGAATGAATAAGTTTGAACTGAAGTTGAAGTGACCCCAGCCCTGTTCAGAATGTAGTCAATGCTTGTCAGAAGCCTCTGGCTTTCGCACAGTACTGCACACTTCACAAAACACACGCATAAAGGGCTGGGGCTATATATATATATATATATATATATATATATATATATATATACACACACACACACACACACATTATATGTGGTGTACAACCACATGGTAGCAAGCATGCAAAAAAGCCCCCGTCCCCCCACACTCATGCGCACATGGAAGTATCATCTGTACAGTATGTTTTTGTATATTCAGTACATTCTGTTAGGCCTATAGTATAGCCTATACCCTCTGTACTATCTTATTGGGTCAGCAACTAACCCAATAATGTTTCCTCTCTCTTCAGTGAACGTGCAAAGGTTGTAATAATCAACACTTTACAGTATTTGGCACCTCCCCCCCCCCCCCCCCCCCCCCCCACACACACACACACACACACATACACATACACACACACACACACACACACACACACACACCAATCACAACTTCAATAGACTAATACAGCTGATCTGTGTCTGCGTTTCTGTACTCTCGTTGACAGACATATACAACAGGTCTCCTCGTGCACATTAACGTAATGAAGGCTGCTTTGGCATGTTGGTCCAAATTGTGCTGCTCTCATTTGGTTTGCCCTCAACATGCATGTATGGTCTCTGTCAGGTGGACACCTCGTATGTCCAAAACTGTTACTATTCCGAGATTCAAATAAATTCAAATTAAAAAACTGCAAAAGTAGCAGATCTAGCACGAAACGTGTCACTCACTATGCGCCCCATTTCGAGCTCGCAGATCTGCACTTTTTGATACGTTTGTGTGACTGTAGTATGATGAAGTACGGTGTACATTTACAGAAATAAAAAATATAAAAATGGAGATAAGAGGTTTCTGCCCAACAGCGACGATATTGCGTAACTTATACTCGGTTGCATGCCGGCGTCACGCCAGAGTGCAACGAAGTGTGAATCAGGCTCAACACATCATATGTCTCATTAATTTGATCTGGACCAATGGCGCGGTCCCTCTGACTTGTATTGTAGCTGCTATAGATTTTCCGGAACATTCTGCGCGCCTTGAGGACAATGTTATTGGCTATTGCTGCACAGGCAGACAGTAAAGAACAAGTTCATGGCATTTTTAGAACCGACATTAGCAAACGAACTAGGACAATACCACACACCAGAAAGAACGTATTATTTTCAAACAAATCAATATAATGTAAATAATACATATTAACGGGAGAATTGAAGAAATGTTTTTCAAGTTTTTCGTTTGTTTCATTTATTTCTTTTCTTTGTTGCAAAAACAAATGTCATATTTAATCAGTATTTGTATTATTGACCTCAGTTAACTGCACTTTTTAGTTGCCATGTAAGAAGAAAAGTATATAATTCAAAAATGTTTAGAAGCTGCTATTGAATGGTGATTTAAAAAAACAATTGTAGTATATTTCATCATTTTGTCATATCTCTATATTACTATTAGCTTTCCTGTGATATTAATATTCTTGTATCTTCCCTTTGACAGCCCACCATACACAAACACACAGTCATAAACTGGCTTTGTAGTCTAGATAGCTATCGATTAGTTGTCATAATTTACACGCTCATCTTCCATACTCCATTGAGGTCCACAAGCCAATAGAGAAAGGTACACACGGTTTTTACAATTGTGTTTTCCTTGTGGCTAGAACACCAATGTTTATGTTTTCTTTCTTTTCTTTTTTGTTGTTGTAGATGTGTTAATTGCACCATCTTAGGCAATGGATATTAATTTGTCAGAGAAACCTGACATGTCAATGGGGAAGTTAAATGAAGACTCTACCAAAAAAGGAAAAAAAGAAGGGACTCTTGAAAGACTTTCAGACTTTTACAAAATATGGAACTTTATAGGACACTCTAAAGGCTATATCATCTTCTAAGATTGCATTCAACACTTTATATGAAAAAGTGTGTGTGTATATATATATATATATATATATATATATATATATATATAATATGGCAAAACGGAATTGTATTATGTTGATATTATCAAATGATATGTAATGTTAATACTCCAGATACTGCTGCTTTTCATAGAGCTGTTCCAGTGGAGAGAGACTGAAAGTGCCGTCACTGCATGGTGACAGTGAGACGTGTCAGTGTGCGTGTGGTTGGTCGTCATGCCGGTCAGATAATCTGGAAAGCCATTCCAGCCCTGTTTGTATGGACGTATCGGAGGTTGTTGCTCTCATCTTGCCATGGGATCCATCCCTCCAACCTCGCCTCGGCAAACGTAAAAAGCCTGGTCGGTCGTCCAGGTTTTTTTTTCTCACGCAACTCATTCAATTGCAAAGCTTCCTCTTCAACACACACGGACTAGTGCTGACATTGAAAGCCAGAGAGAAAATAAAAAAATAAAAAAAGGAAGAAGAATGAAAAAATACAATACAAATAAGAATACCAGTAATCATTATCAAACTCTTGGAGAGAGAGAGAGGGAGAGAGAGAGAGAGAGAGAGAGAGAGAGCGAGAGAGAGAGAGAGAGAGAGTGGTATACAGGCTATACAGAATGTGACTGTTTGTATGTGGACCTGTACGTTTTGGACAGCTGGGTTTTCAATATTGAACACGGTACTGCTCATGATAAGCCATAGCCAACCAAGATATTCATGGAAGGAAGTATCAGATTGGGCATCAGATGAGGACGTCACTCTCTACTGTAATCATCAAAGGATCCCTTGCTGTACCTCATGCCTGTAATGTTTGCTGCTTCTATATTTTTGGTATTTTAGTGACATTTTTGCGTCTCATAGCAATGGTGTAAATAGTAGAACTATTTATTGAGAGTGTTATACTTTTTTAAGTTATATTTAATGTCCATGTAAGTTATTTTTTACATTGCTCTTATAAACAAAAAAAAACATTATTGGTTGTGAGTCAAAACTGTCTTTTGTTTTTTCTGTCATCACGGTCTCTGTCGCTGTCAAATTATTGTCAAACGTTGGGCAAAGGTATAACTGCGAGCCCGCAACCACAGAAGAAGGTGCCTCATTGGTCACCAAGTGTAGATGGACACTACTTGTATCCAATGAGATGTCACCGTGTTTAAATGTAACTGCGTGCAGTGCACACATGTATCTGTTTTTTGTTCTACAAAGCCAGAATGTACTGTTTATTTGTCTTCATTTGCTTATCCTAAAAAAAGAAAGTAAGAAATGCACACACAAGCCAAACTTTTTTTTTTTTTTTTTTTTTTTTTTGAGAGAGAGAGATTTATGTTATGATGAAGGAGAAAGATCCACACTATAACAAATGAACTCGTGAAGGCATAGAACAATGGTTCTCAAAGTGGCGTCCAGGGACCCTCAGGGTTCTTTGAGGGGTTTCCAAATGGACTCTTGACTGTGTACTTACAAATGGAACATCTGCAGACTCACGAGAGTTACAGGGGTCCTTGAATAAAGTTTAAAATAGAATGGCATAGAATAGTACACAGCATTTTGAGGGTATAGCCAGTGGCCAGTTGAGGGCAAGGAGAAGTGGGCAAAGCATTGGAGCGATGGGAAGGGAGGGAAGGCGCCCCAGATGGGGTGATCTGAGATGGCAGAGAAGTAGAAGGTGGGCAGAGGGAGGGAGCTAGAGATGTGGACGAGGGGGTGGGGGGGGGGGGGTCTGCTTTTCCTGGCCGGTCTAGCTATTTGCCCAGGTGTGAAAATGTGTACTCATACAGGCCCCTGGGCCAGGGGTGGCCAGGGCTTGACTGGCACGGGGCCCGAGCCCCGATGAGTCAGACTTTCTCCTGGAGAGGTGGCAGCCGTCCCTCTTTGGGACTCCCCCCTTCCTGACACACTGGCTCATCTGTCACTGTCGGGTACGGTAGCACGAGGCAGGCCAGGGTCAGGGATTAGGGGGGAATTCAGCTGCCAGCTAGGTGGGCCTGCTGTGTGGAAGTGAGAGGAGATGTTTGGCCCAACTTCAACTTCCAGAGCCTTGAACTGCCCTATAGCACCGGGCGAAATATCCACCACAAATAGCCGATCTACAAGCTCATACTGGCATTGTGTGCTTGTAGATTGGCTATTTTTGCAAAGCGATTCGGTGTAAGGGTGGGGGAAGCGGACCTAGTACAGAGGCACTTCCACAGTTGTTATTTCCAGCGTTCATACCTCTCCACACTTTCCATGAACAGCCGTAAGATATTTTGTTAACGATTTTAACACGATGGTAAAGGTGGCATGTTTGAGAAATGGTAGAATCTTAACGTTTTTGGTGTCTAATTTGATACGGGGACTTAAGAAAGGCTGGCTAAAGGCCCTTAAGTCAGATTGTTGTAGAGAAAACACTGAGTGCCATCGTGTTTTAAAGACATTTTCACCTTAACACATCAAGTACCTCTCACAGGCTTCTGGTTATAGACTGGACCACATATGTCTGTTTCCCAATCCCCCAAAAAGTTTAAAAGATGAATTAATCCCTTTTTTAAGTGGGAAGTATACAAAAAAATGATTATTTACATATTATGTGGATATCTAGTGGTATTATTGCAATGTTTCGTATCCGATTGTTCAGCAAATATATTTTAAGATGTAAATAATAATATTCTATGATGATTGTATTTGCAAACCATGTACTAACTGTTTGGGAGTAGCTCTTGGATCAATTTTTATCAGACTATTATACAAGGAAATGAACCGTGAATATGTTTTGTGTACCATCAAAGTACCACCTGTAAGACAAAAAAAGAGAGAAAAAGAATCCTGTGATGCTTCACCACACCACTTGTTATCAGCATTTATTTGTTCATAATGGCTTAGTACAAGCACTGTTGTCAGTTGTCTAAACCATTGATCTACCCTTTACATCAAACATTTATTTGTTGTCAAGATTAATAACAAAAAAAGCATGTGGTCATTTTTGGCATCTCTGATGAGTCAAGTCATCAGACTTATCTACTTTTCATGAGGTAGATGGTGTCATGGTTTTTATTTTATTTTATCCAAATTCCTGTGAGTTGAATGGCACCAGCCAACAACAGCTTTTATTTAGCCTCATTCCACTCTACTAGTACTATTAGCCTACTATTAGTACGTCTTATCACTATGCCTTTGAGTTTGCTTAGAACCTCAACAGCACCGTCGAGCCCAATTCATAGTCTGTCACACGACTGAATTGTGTTGCGTTGTTAGCTTGGAAGCCAGACATTTTCGACGTGTGACACTATATCGTGCCATAGAGTAGACTATAATTCTTAATTTATGGCCTGAATCGGTGCATGATGGTGTCGCGCAACGAAGATATCTGAGCTCACAACGTTGAATGGCAAAGTATGATTTAGGATTAAATTAGGCTTAAAGGTAGGCATCAGATTTCATATTTCCTTTCTCTCCCTGATGGCCTCCATGCTGGTTGGTTCATACACGGTATGCACTTTTTCAGGCACATACAACAGATTGGACTTTTATGTTTGATGTTTCTCAATGTTTTCACAGTTGCAATTATATATTTTTTTGGTGCTCGGGTACATGGCAAAACATGTCTGATGTGTACTATATTTTCATAAGAATGAGTCATAAGATTGAGTATCATGTTCATTTTGCTGTCATTTATTGTGTAGAAATAAAACACTGGTTAAAGTGAACATAAGCTGAAATAGTGCTGTCAGTTTGTTATGCTGCTAAGAGTACTGTATTTAAGAAATTCTAATAGAGGAGGCACGGTGGCACAGTCGGTATAGTGCTAGCTGTCGCCTCACAGCTAGAAAGTCCTGGGTTCAATTCCCGCTGGGGACAGGCACTGGGGGGGGGGTGTTCTCTCCTCCACATCATCAGTGCTCATACCCAAGATGGGGTTGGCGAAAGGGCCTTTGTGGAGTTTGCATGTTCTTCCCGCATGTCTCCTAGGGTAGGTATACCCTAAAGAAATGCAGTAAACCTGGTCTCTAAACTGCCTCCCCCTGGCCAGCCTGATGGAGGGGAAAGGAACTGGTTGGTTCCTTCCACGTGCTACGTCTAACCGGGGAAATTACCTCCTCAGGTGAAAAGAAGCGGCTTGAACTCCTCATGCACTGAAGGAAGCATGGGGTCAGTCTGTTGCTCTCGCCAGGTGCAGAGGGAGTGTAGATCCCAGGATTACATTAGATACACTAGGTGAAAAAATCTGTTACAAAATTTAAAAAAAGAGAATTCATTCTAATAGAGCCATTTGCACCATTTTAGAAGAACAACAAATGGTGTAACCACATAAAATGAAAACCATTTGGATATTTTATCCACTGAAGTGAATGAAAGTGTTCTCACAGGAAGAATGTTACTTTATTTTATTATCAAATTAAAATTGTTTTATTAGCATTATCTCTAGATGTAATTTTAACCTCTGTTTTTAAAATATATTTGACAAATGATGTAAATATTGTTTAAAAAAAAAAAAGTATTACACTGCAATGAGAGGTGGAAGTTTTTATTCTGTTTCATAATTCCACAGGCCTATTTTATCATATTCTTGTCGGTCACACCAATTGACACAGTTTCACCACTTAGTTGACAATGTTGCTTATACATTCAAATTGCAGGAAGTGACTGCTTTGGCAATGTAAATGTATGTTTTCTCATGCCAATAAAGCCCTTTGAATTGAATTGACTGAAAACCAAGTATAAGGTCAGAACCGTCAGCCTATTGTCCTATAGAAGAGATTTATGGGGTCATATTCATGCCAATATTATTTTTGTATTCTTAAAAGAAAATACGTAAAAAAAAGAATGCGTAAAAAAGAAATGTGTGCGTAAAAAAATAATCCGTAAAACAAAAATGTGTGCGTAAAAAAGAAATGTGTGCGTAAAAAAGAAATGTGTGTGTAAATACGGATAGTGTTTTTTTGTGTTTGCACTTGGAAAAATGGCAACCTCAGTTACAAAGATGTTTTTTTTGGTTCCCCAGTGATTTTACTGCCATGTTTGTCTGGGGCTATAAGTTATAAGTATAAGTATAAGTTTATGAGTTACAAGTTTAGCTATATATCCATGTCTTGTCTTAAAAATAACACTCAATAGCCAATTGACTAATTCGTTATTTTAGTAGCCTATATTAAATAAAATAGAAATACATAGGCTATACTTAAACATATATATTTTAATCTGGGACTGGGCTTTCCTATCTATAGGTTTAGCTATATATCCGTATGATATCTTGTCTTAAAACAACCAGTCAACCAGAAGGAGCAAGGTGAATTTACCAGCCGGTCGGCCCATGCGTCGGCCGGTCGGTCCATGGGTCGGCCGGTATTTGCAGGTTGAAGAAACCACACATTAACATTAACAGTCTTTTTCTACTTTTAAAAAGACAAGAGGGTAGGCCTACGGCAATCTGGGGCAGTGGTTTGGTTTTGCACCCCGGCCCAAACCACTTCCTCTGTGAGGAGGAACCACAAGCTATAGACTGCAGTAAAACCTGCAAGGAGGATTTAAAATCAGCCTGGAGTGGTGCTGAGGCTGATTTAAAATCAGCCTGGAGTGGTGCTGAGGCTGATTTAAAATCAGCCTGGAGTGGTGCTGAGGCTGAGATGTGTGCTGTCCAGCGGTAACGACCGCAACGACGGTGCAACACACAGAAGGATTCTGCACTTCTGGTCAGATGAAGGAGGAGCCAGGCCCGGACACCCACAGCGCCAGGATCCTCTTAGTGTTGCCAACGGCCATCTTCCCCATTGACTGTTAAGGGCCTCCCACACCGTCTGCGAACGCCGCACGTCAAAACAGCCGCCTCCATTATTTTCAATGAACCTATCGCACACCGGCAGCGTCCGACGCGCGTTCACGCCTTGCCTGACGCTCCGATACGCCACCGTTCTATTTTCCAGGCGTTGCCGCGCGGCAACGCCTGTGCCGCGTCGCTGCGCACCCGGTGTGTGTTGGGCTTCAGTCTCTCAGGAGACAGTGGGGGCTGTAGCATGCCACTTGGACACAGGCCGGGGTCTGATCAGCCTTGGTCGGGTCACCTGGAGGAGGGTGTATGTTGTAAGACCCAGAAACACCCACTGATGATGTGTCCAAGTTTATGCATCAGTAGATGTTTGATTTACTTCACATACTTTCACATTCTTTTAAGCAAATTGACTTGAATATGGTATAACGTCTTTGTCTAATTGAAATGGTTCGGTTGAATAAAACCAACAATCAACTATTTTCCAATTGTGTCTACTAAACCATATGGACACACACAAAACCAGTAAGACGCCCTGGGGGCGAGAAGCGTGCACGCATCCGCCTGGGTGACGGCAGACTGCTGGGCGAGCGCTGGCGCTTTGGCATGGGGGGTCAGATCAACATCATGGAATGAATTCTGTACTGGCCATATATGGAGCGTGTCTTGAGTGTACAGGGTTTGATGAGGTCAAATCAACACAGACGGGTCAGATCAACACAGACGGGAGATGCAGGTTTCATAGTAAATGCGACCAATCGTTGCAACAAAAAACTTTCACTTGTAGTTGAGTAATGTTTCATGATTATCTATACAAAGACATTGGAGTATCACTGACACATTGGCATTGAAATGTAAGTGGTGTTCCTGGCACCCCAGTGACGTTAATGGACTAATTTGTGAGAATGAACATCAAGCTACTGATTTTTAGAGTGCAGTTAATGTTGCATGACTGGAAAGGGAATGGACCTGAGCGTAAAGGAATGGTTTGTGCAGAGAGGTGGAAAAAGAAAATGCTTCCCAGCATTGTGCACAGAGCTCACACACGTAATTAGGGCCCGAGCACTGCACAGTAGTGCGAAGCCCTATTGAAATCACAATGATTATTATTCTGTTTGTTTATTCCCCAGAATAAATTGCGTTTTTGAGCCACTAAACATACTCAAAAACTTGCGAAACTTTGCACACACATCACAAGTGTCGAAAAATGATCTATTTTAATCGTCTCAAAAAGGTGCGTGGCCTAATGGCTCAATAGCGCCCCCTACAAACTTTGAGCTTGAAGCCCCACAAGACCTAAACCGAAGGAAGTCGGCCATTTTTTATTTATTGTGGCATTTTGGTGGAATTTATGCCATTTCCACGGGTCACACTTTATTAACGAACGAACCTTAGCATTGTGTTTTTTCATGTTTTTTCACTGAGGGGGCACTGTGGGGACACTGGGTGGGCACTGGGGGGGGGGGGGGCACTGGGGGGGCACTGGGGAGGCACTATAGTTCATGATTTCGGACGCCAGAAAAAGGGGGCACTGGGGAGACACTGGGGGGGCACTGGGGGGAAAATGGGGAGGCAATGGGGGTGCACTGGGGAGGCACTGGGGGGACACTGGGGGGGTGCACTGGGGGGACACTGGGGAGGCACTGGGGTTTGAATCAGATCTTTTAACTATTTCCTGGGGCGCAACTCCCCAGGTGACGTAGTTGGGTATATTTAAATTTATATTGCCATGCTACAGACACAAAGTCTGAATGGAGTTTCTAGGTGAAAGTGATTTTTTGACGTGCATGCCAATAGCTGCCATTGACTCCTATTATAAATGTATCAAGCATTATATTTCTAAAACTATAAAACATTTCAAAGATTCATTTTCAGGCAAACATGTAAGATGAACCTATTAAAGTTTGAATGGGGTTTCTAGTAAGTATGTAGGACTAGTAGCGTGCCAAAGTTTGTGCTAATGCCATTGACAATGCATTGGTCATTTAAGTTAAATAACTCAAACTACAAAACATTTCAAAGTCAAAAGTGTGTCCACAGTAAGCTGAACTATAAAAAGTGTGAATCGAAACACAACTCTGGGGGAGCCCATAGGGATCAAACATTCATGACGTCATGTGCGTATGCCCGGACCTCAAAATTGAGGTCCCGGGGCTAGGCTAGGCTAAACTTCCGCTCGCTCGAGCCATTGAGTTATAATTATACTTCCGGAAGTCTTACGGGTGCTTCAAAACGCCACTGAGCAACTTCCACTGAAATTAATAGCGGGGGGGGCGGGGCTAACACTCCAGTTCGGTCTCTATCCTTCTTTATACTCTATGCTCTACATCTGAGCCACTGACTGTCGACTGACTTCAAGCTCTTGGGGTCCTTGACATGAAATAGTTTGAGAACCACGGTTATAGAAACATAGGTTTTTCAGAAAACTGTCAGGATTTAAAAGGCATTCGTAGAATCGTCCTCAGGACTAAAATGGCTTAATTAGCCGTCTGCTAAGTCCCACCCAAGCACGTTCTTGGCCAATACCACGTTAGTGATGGTTACTAGGTAAGGATCCTGGTCAAGCTTTCAATGGTCAAAATGGTTAAGCAGTGTCAATAAATATAATTGCTGTAGCATGTGTGGACCTCAGAAAAAGGGTTTGTTTCCTTACCTTGTTATGAACAGATACACACGCACGCACGCTCGCACACACACACACACCATGCCATTTTGGTCACACCGTATCTTCACCACTTGATGTCCAATTAATGTAGTTTATAGTTTTAGCACTTGGGCCCAGAAGGTAGGAGGGGGAGTCATTCAGGGATGACCGGGAAAGTGATGCATAGGCAAGGAAAGGGTCCCATACTGTGTGGAATTTTGCGACAGAGCCCCTCATTATGTATCTAATCCTTTCAAGCTGCAGATTATTAAAAATATCTCTCAGCCATTGTGTATGGGAGGGTGCAGGGATGGGTGATTTCCATCTCATAAGTATTAGGCGTCTTGCTAGTGTTACTAAGGTCTGCTTGGGATCTAGACAGTGGCAGTTGAGAAATGTCAAACAGCGCTGTAATGGCGTTAGGCACTAAGTGTCACAGTTAATACTGTAGTATGGAGATATTTCAGGGCCAAAAGTTTTGATCATTTATTAAAAACAGTTGACTTCAGGGCCAAAACAAGATGTAAAAGTTTTCGTCCTGAAAGTGAAAAAAGTTAGAGGCGAAAGAGAAAAAAAAATCTGAAGCCGTAAAAATAAGATTTGAATCCGTAAAAATAAGATTTGAATCCGTAAAAATCTGAAACAGAAAAAAATAATTTTACTCAAAAATCTAAATATATTTTGATTCAAATCAAAAATACATTTGAACTGAAAAAAACTTTTGAATACGTTTTTTTATTTTTCAAAGTTCAAGATACAAATGTGAGACTTTCGGTTTCAATTCTTATTTTTCCACTTCAATTTAAATGTTTTTTCGTCAACAAAAACGGCGTGCTATAGTATGCCGTACGATATGGGCTATAGCCCATTGTCCAAAATGATAAAAAACGAGGATACATTTTTTTTATCAAAAATTAAAAAAACGATGGGCTATAACCCATCGTTTTTTTCATTTTTTCACTTTTTTTCAAATCCTCAAAAATGATGAAAAACGCCGTGCTATAGTATGCCGTACGATGTGGGCTATAGCCCATGGTCCAAAATGATGAAAAACGAGGATAAAAAAAATAATTCAAAAATTCAAAAAACGATGGGCTATAACCCATCGTTTTTTTCATTTTTTCATTTTTTTCAAATCCTCAAAAATGATGAAAAACGGCGTGCTATCGTATGATCGTATGGGCTATAGCCCATGGTCCAAAATGATGACGTTCTCTCTACCGCAACATACTTAAAAGTATAGCGGTGTATGAGAATGGGTGTTGCGGAGGATGAGAAACATTAACATTGTGCTATAGGAGCAATGGGACTTGAACATAGAATGTCCGTACAGAGAGACTGATCATTAGACCATTGCACCATCAGTCAGACACACAGTGAACATCTCCTGGTAATTGTGTGTGTTAGCCCTCAGTTGGTAAAGTTGAAACACTCCAGCATTATAAAGCTATAGGAGAACAGGGATTTGAACATTTAGAGATGTATTAACTGAAGGCTCACAGCCTCAGCCTGATAACCTCAAAAGTTTCATATCTCCCCTGAGCCATAGGCAGTTGCTTTGGCTTAGTGGTTAAGATGTTGGCCTTCAGTGCAGGGGACCTGTGTTCGATTCCTGGGTGTTACACTCTGATGAACGTGAGTCTATGTTCAACTCTTGATTCTTTCAACTTTATTATCTGAAGGCTAACATACAAAAGATCGCTTCAACAGTACAAAGAGGCAGATGTTACTGAGTGATGTTGTAGTAGGGGCTATTCAGCACAGAGAGTTCATGTTCAAATCCCACTCTTCCTAAAGTTTAATGCTAGTTATTGAGCTTCATTTACTGCTATTCTAGCAGTGGCTCACAGCCTCAGCCTGACTACCTCAAAACTCTAATTGTCGTAGTGGTTAAGATGTTGGCTTTCCACGTGGGAGACCAGGGTTCGATTCCCGGCTATTACACTATCATACAAAAGAAGACCTCAACAACAGCGCTAAGAAACATCTGATTAATATGAGTCTGTGTTATTTAAACTTTACTGAAGGCTAACGCACAAAAGATCACTTCAAAATTACCAGGAGACTTTGCCTGAGAGTGTCTGACTGATGGTGCAGTGGTCTAATCATCAGGCTTTCAGTACAGACATTCCATGTTCAAGTCCTGTTCCTCCTACAGCTCAATGCTGCAGTAATTTGAACTTTTCAAGGCTTGAATAAAAAATAAAAACTCAAAAGCACCAGGAGACATCTGCTGAATGCCCCAAGGTGCCTTGTGGGGCGGCAGTGGCTCAGGGGTAGAGTGCCTGGATGGTAACCGTAAGGTTGCCAGTTCAAACCCGGGCTCCCCCAGAGTTACTGTCAAAGTGTCCTTGAGCAAGACACTGAACCCCTAATTGCTCCCGATGTGCTAGTTGGTGCCTTGCATGGTTTCCGCTGCCATCGGTGTATGAATGGGTGAATGTAATGCACAATCTCTGTAAAGCACCTTGGATAAAGGCGCGTAGCGCCTTTATCCAAGGTGCTTTACAGAGATTGTGCATGCACCATTTACCATTTATGTTAAATTGGACATTTTCATGGTAAAAGGTTAGCTGGACAGGGTTCTTTCAGACATAAGCCCCAACCATTACATCTCAGGAAACAGGGGGAGAGAGCACCGTCTCCCGATGGTCCTCCAGCACCTTGATGTCATGACATGGGACTTGAACCTGCCAACTGTCTGTAGCAGAGGCAACGGGTCAAGCGCTCCACACCATTGAGCCAAGGCACCTTTGGGCAATCAGTAGATGTCTCCTGGTGCTTTTGAGTTTTTATTTTTTATTCAAGCCTTGAAAAATTCAAATTACTGCAGCATTGAGCTGTAGGAGGAACAGGACTTGAACATGGAATGTCTGTACTGAAAGCCTGATGATTAGACCACTGCACCATCAGTCAGACACTCTCAGGCAAAGTCTCCTGGTAATTTTGAAGTGATCTTTTGTGCGTTAGCCTTCAGTAAAGTTTAAATAACACAGACTCATATTAATCAGATGTTTCTTAGCGCTGTTGTTGAGGTCTTCTTTTGTATGATAGTGTAACAGCCGGGAATCGAACCCCGGTCTCCCACGTGGAAAGCCAACATCTTAACCACTACGACAATTAGAGTTTTGAGGTAGGCAGGCTGAGGCTGTGAGCCACTGCTAGAATAGCAGTAAATGAAGCTCAATAACTAGCATTACACTTTAGGAAGTGTGGGATTTGAACAACTCTCTGTGCTGAATAGCCCCTACTACACCATCACTCAGTAACATCTGCCTCTTTGTACTGTTGAAGCGATCATTTGTATGTTAGCCTTCAGATAGTAAAGTTGAAAGAATCAAGAGTTGAACATAGACTCACGTTCATCAGAGTGTAACACCCAGTAATCGAACACAGGTCCCCTGCACTGAAGGCCAAGATCTTAACCACTAAGCCAAAGCAACTGCCTATGGCTGAGCCATAGGCAGTTGCTTTTTTCATTTTTTCATTTTTTTCAAATGCTCAAAAATGATGAAAAACGGCGTGCTATAGTATGCCGTACGATATGGGCTATAGCCCATTGTCCAAAATGATAAAAAACGAGGATACATTTTTTTTATCAAAAATTAAAAAAACGATGGGCTATAACCCATCGTTTTTTTCATTTTTTCAGTTTTTTTCAAATCCTCAAAAATGATGAAAAACGCCGTGCTATAGTATGCCGTACGATGTGGGCTATAGCCCATGGTCCAAAATGATGAAAAACGAGGATAAAAAAAATAATTCAAAAATTCAAAAAACGATGGGCTATAACCCATCGTTTTTTTCATTTTTTCATTTTTTTCAAATCCTCAAAAATGATGAAAAACGGCGTGCTATCGTATGATCGTATGCGCTATAGCCCATGGTCCAAAATGATGACGTTCTCTCTACCGCAACATACTTAAAAGTATAGCGGTGTATGAGAATGGGTGTTGCGGAGGATGAGAAACATTAACATTGTGCTATAGGAGCAATGGGACTTGAACATAGAATGTCCGTACAGAGAGACTGATCATTAGACCATTGCACCATCAGTCAGACACACAGTGAACATCTCCTGGTAATTGTGTGTGTTAGCCCTCAGTTGGTAAAGTTGAAACACTCCAGCATTATAAAGCTATAGGAGAACAGGGATTTGAACATTTAGAGATGTATTAACTGAAGGCTCACAGCCTCAGCCTGATAACCTCAAAAGTCTCATATCTCCCCTGAGCCATAGGCAGTTGCTTTGGCTTAGTGGTTAAGATGTTGGCCTTCAGTGCAGGGGACCTGTGTTCGATTCCTGGGTGTTACACTCTGATGAACGTGAGTCTATGTTCAACTCTTGATTCTTTCAACTTTACTATCTGAAGGCTAACATACAAAAGATCGCTTCAACAGTACAAAGAGGCAGATGTTACTGAGTGATGTTGTAGTAGGGGCTATTCAGCACAGAGAGTTCATGTTCAAATCCCACTCTTCCTAAAGTTTAATGCTAGTTATTGAGCTTCATTTACTGCTATTCTAGCAGTGGCTCACAGCCTCAGCCTGACTACCTCAAAACTCTAATTGTCGTAGTGGTTAAGATGTTGGCTTTCCACGTGGGAGACCAGGGTTCGATTCCCGGCTATTACACTATCATACAAAAGAAGACCTCAACAACAGCGCTAAGAAACATCTGATTAATATGAGTCTGTGTTATTTAAACTTTACTGAAGGCTAACGCACAAAAGATCACTTCAAAATTACCAGGAGACTTTGCCTGAGAGTGTCTGACTGATGGTGCAGTGGTCTAATCATCAGGCTTTCAGTACAGACATTCCATGTTCAAGTCCTGTTCCTCCTACAGCTCAATGCTGCAGTAATTTGTACTTTTCAAGGCTTGAATAAAAAATAAAAACTCAAAAGCACCAGGAGACATCTGCTGAATGCCCCAAGGTGCCTTGTGGGGCGGCAGTGGCTCAGGGGTAGAGTGCCTGGATGGTAACCGTAAGGTTGCCAGTTCAAACCCGGGCTCCCCCAGAGTTACTGTCAAAGTGTCCTTGAGCAAGACACTGAACCCCTAATTGCTCCCGATGTGCTAGTTGGTGCCTTGCATGGTTTCCGCTGCCATCGGTGTATGAATGGGTGAATGTAATGCACAATCTCTGTAAAGCACCTTGGATAAAGGCGCGTAGCGCCTTTATCCAAGGTGCTTTACAGAGATTGTGCATGCACCATTCACCATTTATGTTAAATTAGACATTTTCATGGTAAAAGGTTAGCTGGACAGGGTTCTTTCAGACATAAGCCCCAACCATTACATCTCAGGAAACAGGGGGAGAGAGCACCGTCTCCCGATGGTCCTCCAGCACCTTGATGTCATGACATGGGACTTGAACCTGCCAACTGTCTGTAGCAGAGGCAACGGGTCAAGCGCTCCACACCATTGAGCCAAGGCACCTTTGGGCAATCAGTAGATGTCTCCTGGTGCTTTTGAGTTTTTATTTTTTATTCAAGCCTTGAAAAATTCAAATTACTGCAGCATTGAGCTGTAGGAGGAACAGGACTTGAACATGGAATGTCTGTACTGAAAGCCTGATGATTAGACCACTGCACCATCAGTCAGACACTCTCAGGCAAAGTCTCCTGGTAATTTTGAAGTGATCTTTTGTGCGTTAGCCTTCAGTAAAGTTTAAATAACACAGACTCATATTAATCAGATGTTTCTTAGCGCTGTTGTTGAGGTCTTCTTTTGTATGATAGTGTAACAGCCGGGAATCGAACCCTGGTCTCCCACGTGGAAAGCCAACATCTTAACCACTACGACAATTAGAGTTTTGAGGTAGGCAGGCTGAGGCTGTGAGCCACTGCTAGAATAGCAGTAAATGAAGCTCAATAACTAGCATTACACTTTAGGAAGTGTGGGATTTGAACAACTCTCTGTGCTGAATAGCCCCTACTACACCATCACTCAGTAACATCTGCCTCTTTGTACTGTTGAAGCGATCATTTGTATGTTAGCCTTCAGATAGTAAAGTTGAAAGAATCAAGAGTTGAACATAGACTCACGTTCATCAGAGTGTAACACCCAGTAATCGAACACAGGTCCCCTGCACTGAAGGCCAAGATCTTAACCACTAAGCCAAAGCAACTGCCTATGGCTGAGCCATAGGCAGTTGCTTTTTTCATTTTTTCATTTTTTTCAAATGCTCAAAAATGATGAAAAACGGCGTGCTATAGTATGCCGTACGATATGGGCTATAGCCCATTGTCCAAAATGATAAAAAACGAGGATACATTTTTTTTATCAAAAATTAAAAAAACGATGGGCTATAACCCATCGTTTTTTTCATTTTTTCAGTTTTTTTCAAATCCTCAAAAATGATGAAAAACGCCGTGCTATAGTATGCCGTACGATGTGGGCTATAGCCCATGGTCCAAAATGATGAAAAACGAGGATAAAAAAAATAATTCAAAAATTCAAAAAACGATGGGCTATAACCCATCGTTTTTTTCATTTTTTCATTTTTTTCAAATCCTCAAAAATGATGAAAAACGGCGTGCTATCGTATGATCGTATGGGCTATAGCCCATGGTCCAAAATGATGACGTTCTCTCTACCGCAACATACTTAAAAGTATAGCGGTGTATGAGAATGGGTGTTGCGGAGGATGAGAAACATTAACATTGTGCTATAGGAGCAATGGGACTTGAACATAGAATGTCCGTACAGAGAGACTGATCATTAGACCATTGCACCATCAGTCAGACACACAGTGAACATCTCCTGGTAATTGTGTGTGTTAGCCCTCAGTTGGTAAAGTTGAAACACTCCAGCATTATAAAGCTATAGGAGAACAGGGATTTGAACATTTAGAGATGTATTAACTGAAGGCTCACAGCCTCAGCCTGATAACCTCAAAAGTCTCATATCTCCCCTGAGCCATAGGCAGTTGCTTTGGCTTAGTGGTTAAGATGTTGGCCTTCAGTGCAGGGGACCTGTGTTCGATTCCTGGGTGTTACACTCTGATGAACGTGAGTCTATGTTCAACTCTTGATTCTTTCAACTTTACTATCTGAAGGCTAACATACAAAAGATCGCTTCAACAGTACAAAGAGGCAGATGTTACTGAGTGATGTTGTAGTAGGGGCTATTCAGCACAGAGAGTTCATGTTCAAATCCCACTCTTCCTAAAGTTTAATGCTAGTTATTGAGCTTCATTTACTGCTATTCTAGCAGTGGCTCACAGCCTCAGCCTGACTACCTCAAAACTCTAATTGTCGTAGTGGTTAAGATGTTGGCTTTCCACGTGGGAGACCAGGGTTCGATTCCCGGCTATTACACTATCATACAAAAGAAGACCTCAACAACAGCGCTAAGAAACATCTGATTAATATGAGTCTGTGTTATTTAAACTTTACTGAAGGCTAACGCACAAAAGATCACTTCAAAATTACCAGGAGACTTTGCCTGAGAGTGTCTGACTGATGGTGCAGTGGTCTAATCATCAGGCTTTCAGTACAGACATTCCATGTTCAAGTCCTGTTCCTCCTACAGCTCAATGCTGCAGTAATTTGTACTTTTCAAGGCTTGAATAAAAAATAAAAACTCAAAAGCACCAGGAGACATCTGCTGAATGCCCCAAGGTGCCTTGTGGGGCGGCAGTGGCTCAGGGGTAGAGTGCCTGGATGGTAACCGTAAGGTTGCCAGTTCAAACCCGGGCTCCCCCAGAGTTACTGTCAAAGTGTCCTTGAGCAAGACACTGAACCCCTAATTGCTCCCGATGTGCTAGTTGGTGCCTTGCATGGTTTCCGCTGCCATCGGTGTATGAATGGGTGAATGTAATGCACAATCTCTGTAAAGCACCTTGGATAAAGGCGCGTAGCGCCTTTATCCAAGGTGCTTTACAGAGATTGTGCATGCACCATTCACCATTTATGTTAAATTAGACATTTTCATGGTAAAAGGTTAGCTGGACAGGGTTCTTTCAGACATAAGCCCCAACCATTACATCTCAGGAAACAGGGGGAGAGAGCACCGTCTCCCGATGGTCCTCCAGCACCTTGATGTCATGACATGGGACTTGAACCTGCCAACTGTCTGTAGCAGAGGCAACGGGTCAAGCGCTCCACACCATTGAGCCAAGGCACCTTTGGGCAATCAGTAGATGTCTCCTGGTGCTTTTGAGTTTTTATTTTTTATTCAAGCCTTGAAAAATTCAAATTACTGCAGCATTGAGCTGTAGGAGGAACAGGACTTGAACATGGAATGTCTGTACTGAAAGCCTGATGATTAGACCACTGCACCATCAGTCAGACACTCTCAGGCAAAGTCTCCTGGTAATTTTGAAGTGATCTTTTGTGCGTTAGCCTTCAGTAAAGTTTAAATAACACAGACTCATATTAATCAGATGTTTCTTAGCGCTGTTGTTGAGGTCTTCTTTTGTATGATAGTGTAACAGCCGGGAATCGAACCCTGGTCTCCCACGTGGAAAGCCAACATCTTAACCACTACGACAATTAGAGTTTTGAGGTAGGCAGGCTGAGGCTGTGAGCCACTGCTAGAATAGCAGTAAATGAAGCTCAATAACTAGCATTACACTTTAGGAAGTGTGGGATTTGAACAACTCTCTGTGCTGAATAGCCCCTACTACACCATCACTCAGTAACATCTGCCTCTTTGTACTGTTGAAGCGATCATTTGTATGTTAGCCTTCAGATAGTAAAGTTGAAAGAATCAAGAGTTGAACATAGACTCACGTTCATCAGAGTGTAACACCCAGTAATCGAACACAGGTCCCCTGCACTGAAGGCCAAGATCTTAACCACTAAGCCAAAGCAACTGCCTATGGCTGAGCCATAGGCAGTTGCTTTTTTCATTTTTTCATTTTTTTCAAATCCTCAAAAATGATGAAAAACGGCGTGCTATAGTATGCCGTACGATATGGGCTATAGCCCATTGTCCAAAATGATAAAAAACGAGGATACATTTTCTTTATCAAAAATTAAAAAAAACGATGGGCTATAACCCATCGTTTTTTTCATTTTTTCAGTTTTTTTCAAATCCTCAAAAATGATGAAAAACGCCGTGCTATAGTATGCCGTACGATGTGGGCTATAGCCCATGGTCCAAAATGATGAAAAACGAGGATAAAAAAAATAATTCAAAAATTCAAAAAACGATGGGCTATAACCCATCGTTTTTTTTCATTTTTTTCAAATCCTCAAAAATGATGAAAAACGGCGTGCTATCGTATGATCGTATGGGCTATAGCCCATGGTCCAAAATGATGACGTTCTCTCTACCGCAACATACTTAAAAGTATAGCGGTGTATGAGAATGGGTGTTGCGGAGGATGAGAAACATTAACATTGTGCTATAGGAGCAATGGGACTTGAACATAGAATGTCCGTACAGAGAGACTGATCATTAGACCATTGCACCATCAGTCAGACACACAGTGAACATCTCCTGGTAATTGTGTGTGTTAGCCCTCAGTTGGTAAAGTTGAAACACTCCAGCATTATAAAGCTATAGGAGAACAGGGATTTGAACATTTAGAGATGTATTAACTGAAGGCTCACAGCCTCAGCCTGATAACCTCAAAAGTCTCATATCTCCCCTGAGCCATAGGCAGTTGCTTTGGCTTAGTGGTTAAGATGTTGGCCTTCAGTGCAGGGGACCTGTGTTCGATTCCTGGGTGTTACACTCTGATGAACGTGAGTCTATGTTCAACTCTTGATTCTTTCAACTTTACTATCTGAAGGCTAACATACAAAAGATCGCTTCAACAGTACAAAGAGGCAGATGTTACTGAGTGATGTTGTAGTAGGGGCTATTCAGCACAGAGAGTTCATGTTCAAATCCCACTCTTCCTAAAGTTTAATGCTAGTTATTGAGCTTCATTTACTGCTATTCTAGCAGTGGCTCACAGCCTCAGCCTGACTACCTCAAAACTCTAATTGTCGTAGTGGTTAAGATGTTGGCTTTCCACGTGGGAGACCAGGGTTCGATTCCCGGCTATTACACTATCATACAAAAGAAGACCTCAACAACAGCGCTAAGAAACATCTGATTAATATGAGTCTGTGTTATTTAAACTTTACTGAAGGCTAACGCACAAAAGATCACTTCAAAATTACCAGGAGACTTTGCCTGAGAGTGTCTGACTGATGGTGCAGTGGTCTAATCATCAGGCTTTCAGTACAGACATTCCATGTTCAAGTCCTGTTCCTCCTACAGCTCAATGCTGCAGTAATTTGAACTTTTCAAGGCTTGAATAAAAAATAAAAACTCAAAAGCACCAGGAGACATCTGCTGAATGCCCCAAGGTGCCTTGTGGGGCGGCAGTGGCTCAGGGGTAGAGTGCCTGGATGGTAACCGTAAGGTTGCCAGTTCAAACCCGGGCTCCCCCAGAGTTACTGTCAAAGTGTCCTTGAGCAAGACACTGAACCCCTAATTGCTCCCGATTTGCTAGTTGGTGCCTTGCATGGTTTCCGCTGCCATCGGTGTATGAATGGGTGAATGTAATGCACAATCTCTGTAAAGCACCTTGGATAAAGGCGCGTAGCGCCTTTATCCAAGGTGCTTTACAGAGATTGTGCATGCACCATTTACCATTTATGTTAAATTGGACATTTTCATGGTAAAAGGTTAGCTGGACAGGGTTCTTTCAGACATAAGCCCCAACCATTACATCTCAGGAAACAGGGGGAGAGAGCACCGTCTCCCGATGGTCCTCCAGCACCTTGATGTCATGACATGGGACTTGAACCTGCCAACTGTCTGTAGCAGAGGCAACGGGTCAAGCGCTCCACACCATTGAGCCAAGGCACCTTTGGGCAATCAGTAGATGTCTCCTGGTGCTTTTGAGTTTTTATTTTTTATTCAAGCCTTGAAAAATTCAAATTACTGCAGCATTGAGCTGTAGGAGGAACAGGACTTGAACATGGAATGTCTGTACTGAAAGCCTGATGATTAGACCACTGCACCATCAGTCAGACACTCTCAGGCAAAGTCTCCTGGTAATTTTGAAGTGATCTTTTGTGCGTTAGCCTTCAGTAAAGTTTAAATAACACAGACTCATATTAATCAGATGTTTCTTAGCGCTGTTGTTGAGGTCTTCTTTTGTATGATAGTGTAACAGCCGGGAATCGAACCCCGGTCTCCCACGTGGAAAGCCAACATCTTAACCACTACGACAATTAGAGTTTTGAGGTAGGCAGGCTGAGGCTGTGAGCCACTGCTAGAATAGCAGTAAATGAAGCTCAATAACTAGCATTACACTTTAGGAAGTGTGGGATTTGAACAACTCTCTGTGCTGAATAGCCCCTACTACACCATCACTCAGTAACATCTGCCTCTTTGTACTGTTGAAGCGATCATTTGTATGTTAGCCTTCAGATAGTAAAGTTGAAAGAATCAAGAGTTGAACATAGACTCACGTTCATCAGAGTGTAACACCCAGTAATCGAACACAGGTCCCCTGCACTGAAGGCCAAGATCTTAACCACTAAGCCAAAGCAACTGCCTATGGCTGAGCCATAGGCAGTTGCTTTTTTCATTTTTTCATTTTTTTCAAATGCTCAAAAATGATGAAAAACGGCGTGCTATAGTATGCCGTACGATATGGGCTATAGCCCATTGTCCAAAATGATAAAAAACGAGGATACATTTTTTTTATCAAAAATTAAAAAAACGATGGGCTATAACCCATCGTTTTTTTCATTTTTTCAGTTTTTTTCAAATCCTCAAAAATGATGAAAAACGCCGTGCTATAGTATGCCGTACGATGTGGGCTATAGCCCATGGTCCAAAATGATGAAAAACGAGGATAAAAAAAATAATTCAAAAATTCAAAAAACGATGGGCTATAACCCATCGTTTTTTTCATTTTTTCATTTTTTTCAAATCCTCAAAAATGATGAAAAACGGCGTGCTATCGTATGATCGTATGGGCTATAGCCCATGGTCCAAAATGATGACGTTCTCTCTACCGCAACATACTTAAAAGTATAGCGGTGTATGAGAATGGGTGTTGCGGAGGATGAGAAACATTAACATTGTGCTATAGGAGCAATGGGACTTGAACATAGAATGTCCGTACAGAGAGACTGATCATTAGACCATTGCACCATCAGTCAGACACACAGTGAACATCTCCTGGTAATTGTGTGTGTTAGCCCTCAGTTGGTAAAGTTGAAACACTCCAGCATTATAAAGCTATAGGAGAACAGGGATTTGAACATTTAGAGATGTATTAACTGAAGGCTCACAGCCTCAGCCTGATAACCTCAAAAGTCTCATATCTCCCCTGAGCCATAGGCAGTTGCTTTGGCTTAGTGGTTAAGATGTTGGCCTTCAGTGCAGGGGACCTGTGTTCGATTCCTGGGTGTTACACTCTGATGAACGTGAGTCTATGTTCAACTCTTGATTCTTTCAACTTTACTATCTGAAGGCTAACATACAAAAGATCGCTTCAACAGTACAAAGAGGCAGATGTTACTGAGTGATGTTGTAGTAGGGGCTATTCAGCACAGAGAGTTCATGTTCAAATCCCACTCTTCCTAAAGTTTAATGCTAGTTATTGAGCTTCATTTACTGCTATTCTAGCAGTGGCTCACAGCCTCAGCCTGACTACCTCAAAACTCTAATTGTCGTAGTGGTTAAGATGTTGGCTTTCCACGTGGGAGACCAGGGTTCGATTCCCGGCTATTACACTATCATACAAAAGAAGACCTCAACAACAGCGCTAAGAAACATCTGATTAATATGAGTCTGTGTTATTTAAACTTTACTGAAGGCTAACGCACAAAAGATCACTTCAAAATTACCAGGAGACTTTGCCTGAGAGTGTCTGACTGATGGTGCAGTGGTCTAATCATCAGGCTTTCAGTACAGACATTCCATGTTCAAGTCCTGTTCCTCCTACAGCTCAATGCTGCAGTAATTTGTACTTTTCAAGGCTTGAATAAAAAATAAAAACTCAAAAGCACCAGGAGACATCTGCTGAATGCCCCAAGGTGCCTTGTGGGGCGGCAGTGGCTCAGGGGTAGAGTGCCTGGATGGTAACCGTAAGGTTGCCAGTTCAAACCCGGGCTCCCCCAGAGTTACTGTCAAAGTGTCCTTGAGCAAGACACTGAACCCCTAATTGCTCCCGATGTGCTAGTTGGTGCCTTGCATGGTTTCCGCTGCCATCGGTGTATGAATGGGTGAATGTAATGCACAATCTCTGTAAAGCACCTTGGATAAAGGCGCGTAGCGCCTTTATCCAAGGTGCTTTACAGAGATTGTGCATGCACCATTTACCATTTATGTTAAATTGGACATTTTCATGGTAAAAGGTTAGCTGGACAGGGTTCTTTCAGACATAAGCCCCAACCATTACATCTCAGGAAACAGGGGGAGAGAGCACCGTCTCCCGATGGTCCTCCAGCACCTTGATGTCATGACATGGGACTTGAACCTGCCAACTGTCTGTAGCAGAGGCAACGGGTCAAGCGCTCCACACCATTGAGCCAAGGCACCTTTGGGCAATCAGTAGATGTCTCCTGGTGCTTTTGAGTTTTTATTTTTTATTCAAGCCTTGAAAAATTCAAATTACTGCAGCATTGAGCTGTAGGAGGAACAGGACTTGAACATGGAATGTCTGTACTGAAAGCCTGATGATTAGACCACTGCACCATCAGTCAGACACTCTCAGGCAAAGTCTCCTGGTAATTTTGAAGTGATCTTTTGTGCGTTAGCCTTCAGTAAAGTTTAAATAACACAGACTCATATTAATCAGATGTTTCTTAGCGCTGTTGTTGAGGTCTTCTTTTGTATGATAGTGTAACAGCCGGGAATCGAACCCTGGTCTCCCACGTGGAAAGCCAACATCTTAACCACTACGACAATTAGAGTTTTGAGGTAGGCAGGCTGAGGCTGTGAGCCACTGCTAGAATAGCAGTAAATGAAGCTCAATAACTAGCATTACACTTTAGGAAGTGTGGGATTTGAACAACTCTCTGTGCTGAATAGCCCCTACTACACCATCACTCAGTAACATCTGCCTCTTTGTACTGTTGAAGCGATCATTTGTATGTTAGCCTTCAGATAGTAAAGTTGAAAGAATCAAGAGTTGAACATAGACTCACGTTCATCAGAGTGTAACACCCAGTAATCGAACACAGGTCCCCTGCACTGAAGGCCAAGATCTTAACCACTAAGCCAAAGCAACTGCCTATGGCTGAGCCATAGGCAGTTGCTTTTTTCATTTTTTCATTTTTTTCAAATCCTCAAAAATGATGAAAAACGGCGTGCTATAGTATGCCGTACGATATGGGCTATAGCCCATTGTCCAAAATGATAAAAAACGAGGATACATTTTTTTTATCAAAAATAAAAAAAACGATGGGCTATAACCCATCGTTTTTTTCATTTTTTCAGTTTTTTTCAAATCCTCAAAAATGATGAAAAACGCCGTGCTATAGTATGCCGTACGATGTGGGCTATAGCCCATGGTCCAAAATGATGAAAAACGAGGATAAAAAAAATAATTCAAAAATTCAAAAAACGATGGGCTATAACCCATCGTTTTTTTCATTTTTTCATTTTTTTCAAATCCTCAAAAATGATGAAAAACGGCGTGCTATCGTATGATCGTATGGGCTATAGCCCATGGTCCAAAATGATGACGTTCTCTCTACCGCAACATACTTAAAAGTATAGCGGTGTATGAGAATGGGTGTTGCGGAGGATGAGAAACATTAACATTGTGCTATAGGAGCAATGGGACTTGAACATAGAATGTCCGTACAGAGAGACTGATCATTAGACCATTGCACCATCAGTCAGACACACAGTGAACATCTCCTGGTAATTGTGTGTGTTAGCCCTCAGTTGGTAAAGTTGAAACACTCCAGCATTATAAAGCTATAGGAGAACAGGGATTTGAACATTTAGAGATGTATTAACTGAAGGCTCACAGCCTCAGCCTGATAACCTCAAAAGTCTCATATCTCCCCTGAGCCATAGGCAGTTGCTTTGGCTTAGTGGTTAAGATGTTGGCCTTCAGTGCAGGGGACCTGTGTTCGATTCCTGGGTGTTACACTCTGATGAACGTGAGTCTATGTTCAACTCTTGATTCTTTCAACTTTACTATCTGAAGGCTAACATACAAAAGATCGCTTCAACAGTACAAAGAGGCAGATGTTACTGAGTGATGTTGTAGTAGGGGCTATTCAGCACAGAGAGTTCATGTTCAAATCCCACTCTTCCTAAAGTTTAATGCTAGTTATTGAGCTTCATTTACTGCTATTCTAGCAGTGGCTCACAGCCTCAGCCTGACTACCTCAAAACTCTAATTGTCGTAGTGGTTAAGATGTTGGCTTTCCACGTGGGAGACCAGGGTTCGATTCCCGGCTATTACACTATCATACAAAAGAAGACCTCAACAACAGCGCTAAGAAACATCTGATTAATATGAGTCTGTGTTATTTAAACTTTACTGAAGGCTAACGCACAAAAGATCACTTCAAAATTACCAGGAGACTTTGCCTGAGAGTGTCTGACTGATGGTGCAGTGGTCTAATCATCAGGCTTTCAGTACAGACATTCCATGTTCAAGTCCTGTTCCTCCTACAGCTCAATGCTGCAGTAATTTGTACTTTTCAAGGCTTGAATAAAAAATAAAAACTCAAAAGCACCAGGAGACATCTGCTGAATGCCCCAAGGTGCCTTGTGGGGCGGCAGTGGCTCAGGGGTAGAGTGCCTGGATGGTAACCGTAAGGTTGCCAGTTCAAACCCGGGCTCCCCCAGAGTTACTGTCAAAGTGTCCTTGAGCAAGACACTGAACCCCCAATTGCTCCCGATGTGCTAGTTGGTGCCTTGCATGGTTTCCGCTGCCATCGGTGTATGAATGGGTGAATGTAATGCACAATCTCTGTAAAGCACCTTGGATAAAGGCGCGTAGCGCCTTTATCCAAGGTGCTTTACAGAGATTGTGCATGCACCATTCACCATTTATGTTAAATTAGACATTTTCATGGTAAAAGGTTAGCTGGACAGGGTTCTTTCAGACATAAGCCCCAACCATTACATCTCAGGAAACAGGGGGAGAGAGCACCGTCTCCCGATGGTCCTCCAGCACCTTGATGTCATGACATGGGACTTGAACCTGCCAACTGTCTGTAGCAGAGGCAACGGGTCAAGCGCTCCACACCATTGAGCCAAGGCACCTTTGGGCAATCAGTAGATGTCTCCTGGTGCTTTTGAGTTTTTATTTTTTATTCAAGCCTTGAAAAATTCAAATTACTGCAGCATTGAGCTGTAGGAGGAACAGGACTTGAACATGGAATGTCTGTACTGAAAGCCTGATGATTAGACCACTGCACCATCAGTCAGACACTCTCAGGCAAAGTCTCCTGGTAATTTTGAAGTGATCTTTTGTGCGTTAGCCTTCAGTAAAGTTTAAATAACACAGACTCATATTAATCAGATGTTTCTTAGCGCTGTTGTTGAGGTCTTCTTTTGTATGATAGTGTAACAGCCGGGAATCGAACCCCGGTCTCCCACGTGGAAAGCCAACATCTTAACCACTACGACAATTAGAGTTTTGAGGTAGGCAGGCTGAGGCTGTGAGCCACTGCTAGAATAGCAGTAAATGAAGCTCAATAACTAGCATTACACTTTAGGAAGTGTGGGATTTGAACAACTCTCTGTGCTGAATAGCCCCTACTACACCATCACTCAGTAACATCTGCCTCTTTGTACTGTTGAAGCGATCATTTGTATGTTAGCCTTCAGATAGTAAAGTTGAAAGAATCAAGAGTTGAACATAGACTCACGTTCATCAGAGTGTAACACCCAGTAATCGAACACAGGTCCCCTGCACTGAAGGCCAACATCTTAACCACTAAGCCAAAGCAACTGCCTATGGCTGAGCCATAGGCAGTTGCTTTTTTCATTTTTTCATTTTTTTCAAATCCTCAAAAATGATGAAAAACGGCGTGCTATAGTATGCCGTACGATATGGGCTATAGCCCATTGTCCAAAATGATAAAAAACGAGGATACATTTTTTTTATCAAAAATTAAAAAAACGATGGGCTATAACCCATCGTTTTTTTCATTTTTTCAGTTTTTTTCAAATCCTCAAAAATGATGAAAAACGCCGTGCTATAGTATGCCGTACGATGTGGGCTATAGCCCATGGTCCAAAATGATGAAAAACGAGGATAAAAAAAATAATTCAAAAATTCAAAAAACGATGGGCTATAACCCATCGTTTTTTTCATTTTTTCATTTTTTTCAAATCCTCAAAAATGATGAAAAACGGCGTGCTATCGTATGATCGTATGGGCTATAGCCCATGGTCCAAAATGATGACGTTCTCTCTACCGCAACATACTTAAAAGTATAGCGGTGTATGAGAATGGGTGTTGCGGAGGATGAGAAACATTAACATTGTGCTATAGGAGCAATGGGACTTGAACATAGAATGTCCGTACAGAGAGACTGATCATTAGACCATTGCACCATCAGTCAGACACACAGTGAACATCTCCTGGTAATTGTGTGTGTTAGCCCTCAGTTGGTAAAGTTGAAACACTCCAGCATTATAAAGCTATAGGAGAACAGGGATTTGAACATTTAGAGATGTATTAACTGAAGGCTCACAGCCTCAGCCTGATAACCTCAAAAGTCTCATATCTCCCCTGAGCCATAGGCAGTTGCTTTGGCTTAGTGGTTAAGATGTTGGCCTTCAGTGCAGGGGACCTGTGTTCGATTCCTGGGTGTTACACTCTGATGAACGTGAGTCTATGTTCAACTCTTGATTCTTTCAACTTTACTATCTGAAGGCTAACATACAAAAGATCGCTTCAACAGTACAAAGAGGCAGATGTTACTGAGTGATGTTGTAGTAGGGGCTATTCAGCACAGAGAGTTCATGTTCAAATCCCACTCTTCCTAAAGTTTAATGCTAGTTATTGAGCTTCATTTACTGCTATTCTAGCAGTGGCTCACAGCCTCAGCCTGACTACCTCAAAACTCTAATTGTCGTAGTGGTTAAGATGTTGGCTTTCCACGTGGGAGACCAGGGTTCGATTCCCGGCTATTACACTATCATACAAAAGAAGACCTCAACAACAGCGCTAAGAAACATCTGATTAATATGAGTCTGTGTTATTTAAACTTTACTGAAGGCTAACGCACAAAAGATCACTTCAAAATTACCAGGAGACTTTGCCTGAGAGTGTCTGACTGATGGTGCAGTGGTCTAATCATCAGGCTTTCAGTACAGACATTCCATGTTCAAGTCCTGTTCCTCCTACAGCTCAATGCTGCAGTAATTTGTACTTTTCAAGGCTTGAATAAAAAATAAAAACTCAAAAGCACCAGGAGACATCTGCTGAATGCCCCAAGGTGCCTTGTGGGGCGGCAGTGGCTCAGGGGTAGAGTGCCTGGATGGTAACCGTAAGGTTGCCAGTTCAAACCCGGGCTCCCCCAGAGTTACTGTCAAAGTGTCCTTGAGCAAGACACTGAACCCCTAATTGCTCCCGATGTGCTAGTTGGTGCCTTGCATGGTTTCCGCTGCCATCGGTGTATGAATGGGTGAATGTAATGCACAATCTCTGTAAAGCACCTTGGATAAAGGCGCGTAGCGCCTTTATCCAAGGTGCTTTACAGAGATTGTGCATGCACCATTTACCATTTATGTTAAATTGGACATTTTCATGGTAAAAGGTTAGCTGGACAGGGTTCTTTCAGACATAAGCCCCAACCATTACATCTCAGGAAACAGGGGGAGAGAGCGCCGTCTCCCGATGGTCCTCCAGCACCTTGATGTCATGACATGGGACTTGAACCTGCCAACTGTCTGTAGCAGAGGCAACGGGTCAAGCGCTCCACACCATTGAGCCAAGGCACCTTTGGGCAATCAGTAGATGTCTCCTGGTGCTTTTGAGTTTTTATTTTTTATTCAAGCCTTGAAAAATTCAAATTACTGCAGCATTGAGCTGTAGGAGGAACAGGACTTGAACATGGAATGTCTGTACTGAAAGCCTGATGATTAGACCACTGCACCATCAGTCAGACACTCTCAGGCAAAGTCTCCTGGTAATTTTGAAGTGATCTTTTGTGCGTTAGCCTTCAGTAAAGTTTAAATAACACAGACTCATATTAATCAGATGTTTCTTAGCGCTGTTGTTGAGGTCTTCTTTTGTATGATAGTGTAACAGCCGGGAATCGAACCCCGGTCTCCCACGTGGAAAGCCAACATCTTAACCACTACGACAATTAGAGTTTTGAGGTAGGCAGGCTGAGGCTGTGAGCCACTGCTAGAATAGCAGTAAATGAAGCTCAATAACTAGCATTACACTTTAGGAAGTGTGGGATTTGAACAACTCTCTGTGCTGAATAGCCCCTACTACACCATCACTCAGTAACATCTGCCTCTTTGTACTGTTGAAGCGATCATTTGTATGTTAGCCTTCAGATAGTAAAGTTGAAAGAATCAAGAGTTGAACATAGACTCACGTTCATCAGAGTGTAACACCCAGTAATCGAACACAGGTCCCCTGCACTGAAGGCCAACATCTTAACCACTAAGCCAAAGCAACTGCCTATGGCTGAGCCATAGGCAGTTGCTTTTTTCATTTTTTCATTTTTTTCAAATCCTCAAAAATGATGAAAAACGGCGTGCTATAGTATGCCGTACGATATGGGCTATAGCCCATTGTCCAAAATGATAAAAAACGAGGATACATTTTTTTTTATCAAAAATTAAAAAAACGATGGGCTATAACCCATCGTTTTTTTCATTTTTTCAGTTTTTTTCAAATCCTCAAAAATGATGAAAAACGCCGTGCTATAGTATGCCGTACGATGTGGGCTATAGCCCATGGTCCAAAATGATGAAAAACGAGGATAAAAAAAATAATTCAAAAATTCAAAAAACGATGGGCTATAACCCATCGTTTTTTTCATTTTTTCATTTTTTTCAAATCCTCAAAAATGATGAAAAACGGCGTGCTATCGTATGATCGTATGGGCTATAGCCCATGGTCCAAAATGATGACGTTCTCTCTACCGCAACATACTTAAAAGTATAGCGGTGTATGAGAATGGGTGTTGCGGAGGATGAGAAACATTAACATTGTGCTATAGGAGCAATGGGACTTGAACATAGAATGTCCGTACAGAGAGACTGATCATTAGACCATTGCACCATCAGTCAGACACACAGTGAACATCTCCTGGTAATTGTGTGTGTTAGCCCTCAGTTGGTAAAGTTGAAACACTCCAGCATTATAAAGCTATAGGAGAACAGGGATTTGAACATTTAGAGATGTATTAACTGAAGGCTCACAGCCTCAGCCTGATAACCTCAAAAGTCTCATATCTCCCCTGAGCCATAGGCAGTTGCTTTGGCTTAGTGGTTAAGATGTTGGCCTTCAGTGCAGGGGACCTGTGTTCGATTCCTGGGTGTTACACTCTGATGAACGTGAGTCTATGTTCAACTCTTGATTCTTTCAACTTTACTATCTGAAGGCTAACATACAAAAGATCGCTTCAACAGTACAAAGAGGCAGATGTTACTGAGTGATGTTGTAGTAGGGGCTATTCAGCACAGAGAGTTCATGTTCAAATCCCACTCTTCCTAAAGTTTAATGCTAGTTATTGAGCTTCATTTACTGCTATTCTAGCAGTGGCTCACAGCCTCAGCCTGACTACCTCAAAACTCTAATTGTCGTAGTGGTTAAGATGTTGGCTTTCCACGTGGGAGACCAGGGTTCGATTCCCGGCTATTACACTATCATACAAAAGAAGACCTCAACAACAGCGCTAAGAAACATCTGATTAATATGAGTCTGTGTTATTTAAACTTTACTGAAGGCTAACGCACAAAAGATCACTTCAAAATTACCAGGAGACTTTGCCTGAGAGTGTCTGACTGATGGTGCAGTGGTCTAATCATCAGGCTTTCAGTACAGACATTCCATGTTCAAGTCCTGTTCCTCCTACAGCTCAATGCTGCAGTAATTTGTACTTTTCAAGGCTTGAATAAAAAATAAAAACTCAAAAGCACCAGGAGACATCTGCTGAATGCCCCAAGGTGCCTTGTGGGGCGGCAGTGGCTCAGGGGTAGAGTGCCTGGATGGTAACCGTAAGGTTGCCAGTTCAAACCCGGGCTCCCCCAGAGTTACTGTCAAAGTGTCCTTGAGCAAGACACTGAACCCCTAATTGCTCCCGATGTGCTAGTTGGTGCCTTGCATGGTTTCCGCTGCCATCGGTGTATGAATGGGTGAATGTAATGCACAATCTCTGTAAAGCACCTTGGATAAAGGCGCGTAGCGCCTTTATCCAAGGTGCTTTACAGAGATTGTGCATGCACCATTTACCATTTATGTTAAATTGGACATTTTCATGGTAAAAGGTTAGCTGGACAGGGTTCTTTCAGACATAAGCCCCAACCATTACATCTCAGGAAACAGGGGGAGAGAGCGCCGTCTCCCGATGGTCCTCCAGCACCTTGATGTCATGACATGGGACTTGAACCTGCCAACTGTCTGTAGCAGAGGCAACGGGTCAAGCGCTCCACACCATTGAGCCAAGGCACCTTTGGGCAATCAGTAGATGTCTCCTGGTGCTTTTGAGTTTTTATTTTTTATTCAAGCCTTGAAAAATTCAAATTACTGCAGCATTGAGCTGTAGGAGGAACAGGACTTGAACATGGAATGTCTGTACTGAAAGCCTGATGATTAGACCACTGCACCATCAGTCAGACACTCTCAGGCAAAGTCTCCTGGTAATTTTGAAGTGATCTTTTGTGCGTTAGCCTTCAGTAAAGTTTAAATAACACAGACTCATATTAATCAGATGTTTCTTAGCGCTGTTGTTGAGGTCTTCTTTTGTATGATAGTGTAACAGCCGGGAATCGAACCCTGGTCTCCCACGTGGAAAGCCAACATCTTAACCACTACGACAATTAGAGTTTTGAGGTAGGCAGGCTGAGGCTGTGAGCCACTGCTAGAATAGCAGTAAATGAAGCTCAATAACTAGCATTACACTTTAGGAAGTGTGGGATTTGAACAACTCTCTGTGCTGAATAGCCCCTACTACACCATCACTCAGTAACATCTGCCTCTTTGTACTGTTGAAGCGATCATTTGTATGTTAGCCTTCAGATAGTAAAGTTGAAAGAATCAAGAGTTGAACATAGACTCACGTTCATCAGAGTGTAACACCCAGTAATCGAACACAGGTCCCCTGCACTGAAGGCCAACATCTTAACCACTAAGCCAAAGCAACTGCCTATGGCTGAGCCATAGGCAGTTGCTTTTTTCATTTTTTCATTTTTTTCAAATCCTCAAAAATGATGAAAAACGGCGTGCTATAGTATGCCGTACGATATGGGCTATAGCCCATTGTCCAAAATGATAAAAAACGAGGATACATTTTTTTTTTCAAAAATTAAAAAAACGATGGGCTATAACCCATCGTTTTTTTCATTTTTTCATTTTTTTTCAAATCCTCAAAAATGATGAAAAACGCCGTGCTATAGTATGCCGTACGATGTGGGCTATAGCCCATGGTCCAAAATGATGAAAAACGAGGATAAAAAAAATAATTCAAAAATTCAAAAAACGATGGGCTATAACCCATCGTTTTTTTCATTTTTTCATTTTTTTCAAATCCTCAAAAATGATGAAAAACGGCGTGCTATCGTATGATCGTATGGGCTATAGCCCATGGTCCAAAATGATGACGTTCTCTCTACCGCAACATACTTAAAAGTATAGCGGTGTATGAGAATGGGTGTTGCGGAGGATGAGAAACATTAACATTGTGCTATAGGAGCAATGGGACTTGAACATAGAATGTCCGTACAGAGAGACTGATCATTAGACCATTGCACCATCAGTCAGACACACAGTGAACATCTCCTGGTAATTGTGTGTGTTAGCCCTCAGTTGGTAAAGTTGAAACACTCCAGCATTATAAAGCTATAGGAGAACAGGGATTTGAACATTTAGAGATGTATTAACTGAAGGCTCACAGCCTCAGCCTGATAACCTCAAAAGTCTCATATCTCCCCTGAGCCATAGGCAGTTGCTTTGGCTTAGTGGTTAAGATGTTGGCCTTCAGTGCAGGGGACCTGTGTTCGATTCCTGGGTGTTACACTCTGATGAACGTGAGTCTATGTTCAACTCTTGATTCTTTCAACTTTACTATCTGAAGGCTAACATACAAAAGATCGCTTCAACAGTACAAAGAGGCAGATGTTACTGAGTGATGTTGTAGTAGGGGCTATTCAGCACAGAGAGTTCATGTTCAAATCCCACTCTTCCTAAAGTTTAATGCTAGTTATTGAGCTTCATTTACTGCTATTCTAGCAGTGGCTCACAGCCTCAGCCTGACTACCTCAAAACTCTAATTGTCGTAGTGGTTAAGATGTTGGCTTTCCACGTGGGAGACCAGGGTTCGATTCCCGGCTATTACACTATCATACAAAAGAAGACCTCAACAACAGCGCTAAGAAACATCTGATTAATATGAGTCTGTGTTATTTAAACTTTACTGAAGGCTAACGCACAAAAGATCACTTCAAAATTACCAGGAGACTTTGCCTGAGAGTGTCTGACTGATGGTGCAGTGGTCTAATCATCAGGCTTTCAGTACAGACATTCCATGTTCAAGTCCTGTTCCTCCTACAGCTCAATGCTGCAGTAATTTGTACTTTTCAAGGCTTGAATAAAAAATAAAAACTCAAAAGCACCAGGAGACATCTGCTGAATGCCCCAAGGTGCCTTGTGGGGCGGCAGTGGCTCAGGGGTAGAGTGCCTGGATGGTAACCGTAAGGTTGCCAGTTCAAACCCGGGCTCCCCCAGAGTTACTGTCAAAGTGTCCTTGAGCAAGACACTGAACCCCTAATTGCTCCCGATGTGCTAGTTGGTGCCTTGCATGGTTTCCGCTGCCATCGGTGTATGAATGGGTGAATGTAATGCACAATCTCTGTAAAGCACCTTGGATAAAGGCGCTACGCGCCTTTATCCAAGGTGCTTTACAGAGATTGTGCATGCACCATTTACCATTTATGTTAAATTGGACATTTTCATGGTAAAAGGTTAGCTGGACAGGGTTCTTTCAGACATAAGCCCCAACCATTACATCTCAGGAAACAGGGGGAGAGAGCACCGTCTCCCGATGGTCCTCCAGCACCTTGATGTCATGACATGGGACTTGAACCTGCCAACTGTCTGTAGCAGAGGCAACGGGTCAAGCGCTCCACACCATTGAGCCAAGGCACCTTTGGGCAATCAGTAGATGTCTCCTGGTGCTTTTGAGTTTTTATTTTTTATTCAAGCCTTGAAAAATTCAAATTACTGCAGCATTGAGCTGTAGGAGGAACAGGACTTGAACATGGAATGTCTGTACTGAAAGCCTGATGATTAGACCACTGCACCATCAGTCAGACACTCTCAGGCAAAGTCTCCTGGTAATTTTGAAGTGATCTTTTGTGCGTTAGCCTTCAGTAAAGTTTAAATAACACAGACTCATATTAATCAGATGTTTCTTAGCGCTGTTGTTGAGGTCTTCTTTTGTATGATAGTGTAACAGCCGGGAATCGAACCCTGGTCTCCCACGTGGAAAGCCAACATCTTAACCACTACGACAATTAGAGTTTTGAGGTAGGCAGGCTGAGGCTGTGAGCCACTGCTAGAATAGCAGTAAATGAAGCTCAATAACTAGCATTACACTTTAGGAAGTGTGGGATTTGAACAACTCTCTGTGCTGAATAGCCCCTACTACACCATCACTCAGTAACATCTGCCTCTTTGTACTGTTGAAGCGATCATTTGTATGTTAGCCTTCAGATAGTAAAGTTGAAAGAATCAAGAGTTGAACATAGACTCACGTTCATCAGAGTGTAACACCCAGTAATCGAACACAGGTCCCCTGCACTGAAGGCCAACATCTTAACCACTAAGCCAAAGCAACTGCCTATGGCTGAGCCATAGGCAGTTGCTTTTTTCATTTTTTCATTTTTTTCAAATCCTCAAAAATGATGAAAAACGGCGTGCTATAGTATGCCGTACGATATGGGCTATAGCCCATTGTCCAAAATGATAAAAAACGAGGATACATTTTTTTTATCAAAAATTAAAAAAACGATGGGCTATAACCCATCGTTTTTTTCATTTTTTCAGTTTTTTTCAAATCCTCAAAAATGATGAAAAACGCCGTGCTATAGTATGCCGTACGATGTGGGCTATAGCCCATGGTCCAAAATGATGAAAAACGAGGATAAAAAAAATAATTC
Source organism: Protomyctophum parallelum (assembly GCF_964188405.1). Classification (NCBI taxonomy): domain Eukaryota; kingdom Metazoa; phylum Chordata; class Actinopteri; order Myctophiformes; family Myctophidae; genus Protomyctophum; species Protomyctophum parallelum. Next base: position 31,738,756 of record NC_139713.1, read on the forward strand.
AAAAATTCAAAAAACGATGGGCTATAACCCATCGTTTTTTTCATTTTTTCATTTTTTTCAAATCCTCAAAAATGATGAAAAACGGCGTGCTATAGTATGATCGTATGGGCTATAGCCCATGGTCCAAAATGATGACGTTCTCTCTACCGCAACATACTTAAAAGTATAGCGGTGTATGAGAATGGGTGTTGCGGAGGATGAGAAACATTAACATTGTGCTATAGGAGCAATGGGACTTGAACATAGAATGTCCGTACAGAGAGACTGATCATTAGACCATTGCACCATCAGTCAGACACACAGTGAACATCTCCTGGTAATTGTGTGTGTTAGCCCTCAGTTGGTAAAGTTGAAACACTCCAGCATTATAAAGCTATAGGAGAACAGGGATTTGAACATTTAGAGATGTATTAACTGAAGGCTCACAGCCTCAGCCTGATAACCTCAAAAGTCTCATATCTCCCCTGAGCCATAGGCAGTTGCTTTGGCTTAGTGGTTAAGATGTTGGCCTTCAGTGCAGGGGACCTGTGTTCGATTCCTGGGTGTTACACTCTGATGAACGTGAGTCTATGTTCAACTCTTGATTCTTTCAACTTTACTATCTGAAGGCTAACATACAAAAGATCGCTTCAACAGTACAAAGAGGCAGATGTTACTGAGTGATGTTGTAGTAGGGGCTATTCAGCACAGAGAGTTCATGTTCAAATCCCACTCTTCCTAAAGTTTAATGCTAGTTATTGAGCTTCATTTACTGCTATTCTAGCAGTGGCTCACAGCCTCAGCCTGACTACCTCAAAACTCTAATTGTCGTAGTGGTTAAGATGTTGGCTTTCCACGTGGGAGACCAGGGTTCGATTCCCGGCTATTACACTATCATACAAAAGAAGACCTCAACAACAGCGCTAAGAAACATCTGATTAATATGAGTCTCTGTTATTTAAACTTTACTGAAGGCTAACGCACAAAAGATCACTTCAAAATTACCAGGAGACTTTGCCTGAGAGTGTCTGACTGATGGTGCAGTGGTCTAATCATCAGGCTTTCAGTACAGACATTCCATGTTCAAGTCCTGTTCCTCCTACAGCTCAATGCTGCAGTAATTTGAACTTTTCAAGGCTTGAATAAAAAAGAAAAACTCAAAAGCACCAGGAGACATCTGCTGAATGCCCCAAGGTGCCTTGTGGGGCGGCAGTGGCTCAGGGGTAGAGTGCCTGGATGGTAACCGTAAGGTTGCCAGTTCAAACCCGGGCTCCCCCAGAGTTACTGTCAAAGTGTCCTTGAGCAAGACACTGAACCCCTAATTGCTCCCGATGTGCTAGTTGGTGCCTTGCATGGTTTCCGCTGCCATCGGTGTATGAATGGGTGAATGTAATGCACAATCTCTGTAAAGCACCTTGGATAAAGGCGCGTAGCGCCTTTATCCAAGGTGCTTTACAGAGATTGTGCATGCACCATTCACCATTTATGTTAAATTGGACATTTTCATGGTAAAAGGTTAGCTGGACAGGGTTCTTTCAGACATAAGCCCCAACCATTACATCTCAGGAAACAGGGGGAGAGAGCACCGTCTCCCGATGGTCCTCCAGCACCTTGATGTCATGACATGGGACTTGAACCTGCCAACTGTCTGTAGCAGAGGCAACGGGTCAAGCGCTCCACACCATTGAGCCAAGGCACCTTTGGGCAATCAGTAGATTTCTCCTGGTGCTTTTGAGTTTTTATTTTTTATTCAAGCCTTGAAAAGTTGAAATTACTGCAGCATTGAGCTGTAGGAGGAACAGGACTTGAACATGGAATGTCTGTACTGAAAGCCTGATGATTAGACCACTGCACCATCAGTCAGACACTCTCAGGCAAAGTCTCCTGGTAATTTTGAAGTGATCTTTTGTGCGTTAGCCTTCAGTAAAGTTTAAATAACACAGACTCATATTAATCAGATGTTTCTTAGCGCTGTTGTTGAGGTCTTCTTTTGTATGATAGTGTAACAGCCGGGAATCGAACCCTGGTCTCCCACGTGGAAAGCCAACATCTTAACCACTACGACAATTAGAGTTTTGAGGTAGGCAGGCTGAGGCTGTGAGCCACTGCTAGAATAGCAGTAAATGAAGCTCAATAACTAGCATTACACTTTAGGAAGTGTGGGATTTGAACAACTCTCTGTGCTGAATAGCCCCTACTACACCATCACTCAGTAACATCTGCCTCTTTGTACTGTTGAAGCGATCATTTGTATGTTAGCCTTCAGATAGTAAAGTTGAAAGAATCAAGAGTTGAACATAGACTCACGTTCATCAGAGTGTAACACCCAGTAATCGAACACAGGTCCCCTGCACTGAAGGCCAACATCTTAACCACTAAGCCAAAGCAACTGCCTATGGCTGAGCCATAGGCAGTTGCTTTTTTAATTTTTTAATTTTTTTCAAATCCTCAAAAATGATGAAAAACGGCGTGCTATAGTATGCCGTACGATATGGGCTATAGCCCATTGTCCAAAATGATAAAAAACGAGGATACATTTTTTTTATCAAAAATTAAAAAAACGATGGGCTATAACCCATCGTTTTTTTCATTTTTTCACTTTTTTTCAAATCCTCAAAAATGATGAAAAACGCCGTGCTATAGTATGCCGTACGATGTGGGCTATAGCCCATGGTCCAAAATGATGAAAAACGAGGATAAAAAAATGAATTCAAAAATTCAAAAAACGATGGGCTATAACCCATCGTTTTTTTCATTTTTTCATTTTTTTCAAATCCTCAAAAATGATGAAAAACGGCGTGCTATCGTATGATCGTATGGGCTATAGCCCATGGTCCAAAATGATGACGTTCTCTCTACCGCAACATACTTAAAAGTATAGCGGTGTATGAGAATGGGTGTTGCGGAGGATGAGAAACATTAACATTGTGCTATAGGAGCAATGGGACTTGAACATAGAATGTCCGTACAGAGAGACTGATCATTAGACCATTGCACCATCAGTCAGACACACAGTGAACATCTCCTGGTAATTGTGTGTGTTAGCCCTCAGTTGGTAAAGTTGAAACACTCCAGCATTATAAAGCTATAGGAGAACAGGGATTTGAACATTTAGAGATGTATTAACTGAAGGCTCACAGCCTCAGCCTGATAACCTCAAAAGTCTCATATCTCCCCTGAGCCATAGGCAGTTGCTTTGGCTTAGTGGTTAAGATGTTGGCCTTCAGTGCAGGGGACCTGTGTTCGATTCCTGGGTGTTACACTCTGATGAACGTGAGTCTATGTTCAACTCTTGATTCTTTCAACTTTACTATCTGAAGGCTAACATACAAAAGATCGCTTCAACAGTACAAAGAGGCAGATGTTACTGAGTGATGTTGTAGTAGGGGCTATTCAGCACAGAGAGTTCATGTTCAAATCCCACTCTTCCTAAAGTTTAATGCTAGTTATTGAGCTTCATTTACTGCTATTCTAGCAGTGGCTCACAGCCTCAGCCTGACTACCTCAAAACTCTAATTGTCGTAGTGGTTAAGATGTTGGCTTTCCACGTGGGAGACCAGGGTTCGATTCCCGGCTATTACACTATCATACAAAAGAAGACCTCAACAACAGCGCTAAGAAACATCTGATTAATATGAGTCTGTGTTATTTAAACTTTACTGAAGGCTAACGCACAAAAGATCACTTCAAAACTACCAGGAGACTTTGCCTGAGAGTGTCTGACTGATGGTGCAGTGGTCTAATCATCAGGCTTTCAGTACAGACATTCCATGTTCAAGTCCTGTTCCTCCTACAGCTCAATGCTGCAGTAATTTGAACTTTTCAAGGCTTGAATAAAAAAGAAAAACTCAAAAGCACCAGGAGACATCTGCTGAATGCCCCAAGGTGCCTTGTGGGGCGGCAGTGGCTCAGGGGTAGAGTGCCTGGATGGTATCCGTAAGGTTGCCAGTTCAAACCCGGGCTCCCCCAGAGTTACTGTCAAAGTGTCCTTGAGCAAGACACTGAACCCCTAATTGCTCCCGATGTGCTAGTTGGTGCCTTGCATGGTTTCCGCTGCCATCGGTGTATGAATGGGTGAATGTAATGCACAATCTCTGTAAAGCACCTTGGATAAAGGCGCGTAGCGCCTTTATCCAAGGTGCTTTACAGAGATTGTGCATGCACCATTCACCATTTATGTTAAATTGGACATTTTCATGGTAAAAGGTTAGCTGGACAGGGTTCTTTCAGACATAAGCCCCAACCATTACATCTCAGGAAACAGGGGGAGAGAGCACCGTCTCCCGATGGTCCTCCAGCACCTTGATGTCATGACATGGGACTTGAACCTGCCAACTGTCTGTAGCAGAGGCAACGGGTCAAGCGCTCCACACCATTGAGCCAAGGCACCTTTGGGCAATCAGTAGATTTCTCCTGGTGCTTTTGAGTTTTTATTTTTTATTCAAGCCTTGAAAAGTTGAAATTACTGCAGCATTGAGCTGTAGGAGGAACAGGACTTGAACATGGAATGTCTGTACTGAAAGCCTGATGATTAGACCACTGCACCATCAGTCAGACACTCTCAGGCAAAGTCTCCTGGTAATTTTGAAGTGATCTTTTGTGCGTTAGCCTTCAGTAAAGTTTAAATAACACAGACTCATATTAATCAGATGTTTCTTAGCGCTGTTGTTGAGGTCTTCTTTTGTATGATAGTGTAACAGCCGGGAATCGAACCCTGGTCTCCCACGTGGAAAGCCAACATCTTAACCACTACGACAATTAGAGTTTTGAGGTAGGCAGGCTGAGGCTGTGAGCCACTGCTAGAATAGCAGTAAATGAAGCTCAATAACTAGCATTACACTTTAGGAAGTGTGGGATTTGAACAACTCTCTGTGCTGAATAGCCCCTACTACACCATCACTCAGTAACATCTGCCTCTTTGTACTGTTGAAGCGATCATTTGTATGTTAGCCTTCAGATAGTAAAGTTGAAAGAATCAAGAGTTGAACATAGACTCACGTTCATCAGAGTGTAACACCCAGTAATCGAACACAGGTCCCCTGCACTGAAGGCCAACATCTTAACCACTAAGCCAAAGCAACTGCCTATGGCTGAGCCATAGGCAGTTGCTTTTTTCATTTTTTCATTTTTTTCAAATCCTCAAAAATGATGAAAAACGGCGTGCTATAGTATGCCGTACGATATGGGCTATAGCCCATTGTCCAAAATGATAAAAAACGAGGATACATTTTTTTTATCAAAAATAAAAAAAACGATGGGCTATAACCCATAGTTTTTTTCATTTTTTCACTTTTTTTCAAATCCTCAAAAATGATGAAAAACGCCGTGCTATAGTATGCCGTACGATGTGGGCTATAGCCCATGGTCCAAAATGATGAAAAACTAGGATAAAAAAAATAATTCAAAAATTCAAAAAACGATGGGCTATAACCCATCGTTTTTTTCATTTTTTCATTTTTTTCAAATCCTCAAAAATGATGAAAAACGGCGTGCTATCGTATGATCGTATGGGCTATAGCCCATGGTCCAAAATGATGACGTTCTCTCTACCGCAACATACTTAAAAGTATAGCGGTGTATGAGAATGGGTGTTGCGGAGGATGAGAAACATTAACATTGTGCTATAGGAGCAATGGGACTTGAACATAGAATGTCCGTACAGAGAGACTGATCATTAGACCATTGCACCATCAGTCAGACACACAGTGAACATCTCCTGGTAATTGTGTGTGTTAGCCCTCAGTTGGTAAAGTTGAAACACTCCAGCATTATAAAGCTATAGGAGAACAGGGATTTGAACATTTAGAGATGTATTAACTGAAGGCTCACAGCCTCAGCCTGATAACCTCAAAAGTCTCATATCTCCCCTGAGCCATAGGCAGTTGCTTTGGCTTAGTGGTTAAGATGTTGGCCTTCAGTGCAGGGGACCTGTGTTCGATTCCTGGGTGTTACACTCTGATGAACGTGAGTCTATGTTCAACTCTTGATTCTTTCAACTTTACTATCTGAAGGCTAACATACAAAAGATCGCTTCAACAGTACAAAGAGGCAGATGTTACTGAGTGATGTTGTAGTAGGGGCTATTCAGCACAGAGAGTTCATGTTCAAATCCCACTCTTCCTAAAGTTTAATGCTAGTTATTGAGCTTCATTTACTGCTATTCTAGCAGTGGCTCACAGCCTCAGCCTGACTACCTCAAAACTCTAATTGTCGTAGTGGTTAAGATGTTGGCTTTCCACGTGGGAGACCAGGGTTCGATTCCCGGCTATTACACTATCATACAAAAGAAGACCTCAACAACAGCGCTAAGAAACATCTGATTAATATGAGTCTGTGTTATTTAAACTTTACTGAAGGCTAACGCACAAAAGATCACTTCAAAACTACCAGGAGACTTTGCCTGAGAGTGTCTGACTGATGGTGCAGTGGTCTAATCATCAGGCTTTCAGTACAGACATTCCATGTTCAAGTCCTGTTCCTCCTACAGCTCAATGCTGCAGTAATTTGAACTTTTCAAGGCTTGAATAAAAAAGAAAAACTCAAAAGCACCAGGAGACATCTGCTGAATGCCCCAAGGTGCCTTGTGGGGCGGCAGTGGCTCAGGGGTAGAGTGCCTGGATGGTAACCGTAAGGTTGCCAGTTCAAACCCGGGCTCCCCCAGAGTTACTGTCAAAGTGTCCTTGAGCAAGACACTGAACCCCTAATTGCTCCCGATGTGCTAGTTGGTGCCTTGCATGGTTTCCGCTGCCATCGGTGTATGAATGGGTGAATGTAATGCACAATCTCTGTAAAGCACCTTGGATAAAGGCGCGTAGCGCCTTTATCCAAGGTGCTTTACAGAGATTGTGCATGCACCATTCACCATTTATGTTAAATTGGACATTTTCATGGTAAAAGGTTAGCTGGACAGGGTTCTTTCAGACATAAGCCCCAACCATTACATCTCAGGAAACAGGGGGAGAGAGCACCGTCTCCCGATGGTCCTCCAGCACCTTGATGTCATGACATGGGACTTGAACCTGCCAACTGTCTGTAGCAGAGGCAACGGGTCAAGCGCTCCACACCATTGAGCCAAGGCACCTTTGGGCAATCAGTAGATTTCTCCTGGTGCTTTTGAGTTTTTATTTTTTATTCAAGCCTTGAAAAGTTGAAATTACTGCAGCATTGAGCTGTAGGAGGAACAGGACTTGAACATGGAATGTCTGTACTGAAAGCCTGATGATTAGACCACTGCACCATCAGTCAGACACTCTCAGGCAAAGTCTCCTGGTAATTTTGAAGTGATCTTTTGTGCGTTAGCCTTCAGTAAAGTTTAAATAACACAGACTCATATTAATCAGATGTTTCTTAGCGCTGTTGTTGAGGTCTTCTTTTGTATGATAGTGTAACAGCCGGGAATCGAACCCTGGTCTCCCACGTGGAAAGCCAACATCTTAACCACTACGACAATTAGAGTTTTGAGGTAGGCAGGCTGAGGCTGTGAGCCACTGCTAGAATAGCAGTAAATGAAGCTCAATAACTAGCATTACACTTTAGGAAGTGTGGGATTTGAACAACTCTCTGTGCTGAATAGCCCCTACTACACCATCACTCAGTAACATCTGCCTCTTTGTACTGTTGAAGCGATCATTTGTATGTTAGCCTTCAGATAGTAAAGTTGAAAGAATCAAGAGTTGAACATAGACTCACGTTCATCAGAGTGTAACACCCAGTAATCGAACACAGGTCCCCTGCACTGAAGGCCAACATCTTAACCACTAAGCCAAAGCAACTGCCTATGGCTGAGCCATAGGCAGTTGCTTTTTTAATTTTTAAATTTTTTTCAAATCCTCAAAAATGATGAAAAACGGCGTGCTATAGTATGCCGTACGATATGGGCTATAGCCCATTGTCCAAAATGATAAAAAACGAGGATACATTTTTTTTATCAAAAATTAAAAAAACGATGGGCTATAACCCATCGTTTTTTTCATTTTTTCACTTTTTTTCAAATCCTCAAAAATGATGAAAAACGCCGTGCTATAGTATGCCGTACGATGTGGGCTATAGCCCATGGTCCAAAATGATGAAAAACGAGGATAAAAAAATGAATTCAAAAATTCAAAAAACGATGGGCTATAACCCATCGTTTTTTTCATTTTTTCATTTTTTTCAAATCCTCAAAAATGATGAAAAACGGCGTGCTATCGTATGATCGTATGGGCTATAGCCCATGGTCCAAAATGATGACGTTCTCTCTACCGCAACATACTTAAAAGTATAGCGGTGTATGAGAATGGGTGTTGCGGAGGATGAGAAACATTAACATTGTGCTATAGGAGCAATGGGACTTGAACATAGAATGTCCGTACAGAGAGACTGATCATTAGACCATTGCACCATCAGTCAGACACACAGTGAACATCTCCTGGTAATTGTGTGTGTTAGCCCTCAGTTGGTAAAGTTGAAACACTCCAGCATTATAAAGCTATAGGAGAACAGGGATTTGAACATTTAGAGATGTATTAACTGAAGGCTCACAGCCTCAGCCTGATAACCTCAAAAGTCTCATATCTCCCCTGAGCCATAGGCAGTTGCTTTGGCTTAGTGGTTAAGATGTTGGCCTTCAGTGCAGGGGACCTGTGTTCGATTCCTGGGTGTTACACTCTGATGAACGTGAGTCTATGTTCAACTCTTGATTCTTTCAACTTTACTATCTGAAGGCTAACATACAAAAGATCGCTTCAACAGTACAAAGAGGCAGATGTTACTGAGTGATGTTGTAGTAGGGGCTATTCAGCACAGAGAGTTCATGTTCAAATCCCACTCTTCCTAAAGTTTAATGCTAGTTATTGAGCTTCATTTACTGCTATTCTAGCAGTGGCTCACAGCCTCAGCCTGACTACCTCAAAACTCTAATTGTCGTAGTGGTTAAGATGTTGGCTTTCCACGTGGGAGACCAGGGTTCGATTCCCGGCTATTACACTATCATACAAAAGAAGACCTCAACAACAGCGCTAAGAAACATCTGATTAATATGAGTCTGTGTTATTTAAACTTTACTGAAGGCTAACGCACAAAAGATCACTTCAAAACTACCAGGAGACTTTGCCTGAGAGTGTCTGACTGATGGTGCAGTGGTCTAATCATCAGGCTTTCAGTACAGACATTCCATGTTCAAGTCCTGTTCCTCCTACAGCTCAATGCTGCAGTAATTTGAACTTTTCAAGGCTTGAATAAAAAAGAAAAACTCAAAAGCACCAGGAGACATCTGCTGAATGCCCCAAGGTGCCTTGTGGGGCGGCAGTGGCTCAGGGGTAGAGTGCCTGGATGGTAACCGTAAGGTTGCCAGTTCAAACCCGGGCTCCCCCAGAGTTACTGTCAAAGTGTCCTTGAGCAAGACACTGAACCCCTAATTGCTCCCGATGTGCTAGTTGGTGCCTTGCATGGTTTCCGCTGCCATCGGTGTATGAATGGGTGAATGTAATGCACAATCTCTGTAAAGCACCTTGGATAAAGGCGCGTAGCGCCTTTATCCAAGGTGCTTTACAGAGATTGTGCATGCACCATTCACCATTTATGTTAAATTGGACATTTTCATGGTAAAAGGTTAGCTGGACAGGGTTCTTTCAGACATAAGCCCCAACCATTACATCTCAGGAAACAGGGGGAGAGAGCACCGTCTCCCGATGGTCCTCCAGCACCTTGATGTCATGACATGGGACTTGAACCTGCCAACTGTCTGTAGCAGAGGCAACGGGTCAAGCGCTCCACACCATTGAGCCAAGGCACCTTTGGGCAATCAGTAGATTTCTCCTGGTGCTTTTGAGTTTTTATTTTTTATTCAAGCCTTGAAAAGTTGAAATTACTGCAGCATTGAGCTGTAGGAGGAACAGGACTTGAACATGGAATGTCTGTACTGAAAGCCTGATGATTAGACCACTGCACCATCAGTCAGACACTCTCAGGCAAAGTCTCCTGGTAATTTTGAAGTGATCTTTTGTGCGTTAGCCTTCAGTAAAGTTTAAATAACACAGACTCATATTAATCAGATGTTTCTTAGCGCTGTTGTTGAGGTCTTCTTTTGTATGATAGTGTAACAGCCGGGAATCGAACCCTGGTCTCCCACGTGGAAAGCCAACATCTTAACCACTACGACAATTAGAGTTTTGAGGTAGGCAGGCTGAGGCTGTGAGCCACTGCTAGAATAGCAGTAAATGAAGCTCAATAACTAGCATTACACTTTAGGAAGTGTGGGATTTGAACAACTCTCTGTGCTGAATAGCCCCTACTACACCATCACTCAGTAACATCTGCCTCTTTGTACTGTTGAAGCGATCATTTGTATGTTAGCCTTCAGATAGTAAAGTTGAAAGAATCAAGAGTTGAACATAGACTCACGTTCATCAGAGTGTAACACCCAGTAATCGAACACAGGTCCCCTGCACTGAAGGCCAACATCTTAACCACTAAGCCAAAGCAACTGCCTATGGCTGAGCCATAGGCAGTTGCTTTTTTCATTTTTTCATTTTTTTCAAATCCTCAAAAATGATGAAAAACGGCGTGCTATAGTATGCCGTACGATATGGGCTATAGCCCATTGTCCAAAATGATAAAAAACGAGGATACATTTTTTTTATCAAAAATTAAAAAAACGATGGGCTATAACCCATCGTTTTTTTCATTTTTTCACTTTTTTTCAAATCCTCAAAAATGATGAAAAACGCCGTGCTATAGTATGCCGTACGATGTGGGCTATAGCCCATGGTCCAAAATGATGAAAAACGAGGATAAAAAAATGAATTCAAAAATTCAAAAAACGATGGGCTATAACCCATCGTTTTTTTCATTTTTTCATTTTTTTCAAATCCTCAAAAATGATGAAAAACGGCGTGCTATCGTATGATCGTATGGGCTATAGCCCATGGTCCAAAATGATGACGTTCTCTCTACCGCAACATACTTAAAAGTATAGCGGTGTATGAGAATGGGTGTTGCGGAGGATGAGAAACATTAACATTGTGCTATAGGAGCAATGGGACTTGAACATAGAATGTCCGTACAGAGAGACTGATCATTAGACCATTGCACCATCAGTCAGACACACAGTGAACATCTCCTGGTAATTGTGTGTGTTAGCCCTCAGTTGGTAAAGTTGAAACACTCCAGCATTATAAAGCTATAGGAGAACAGGGATTTGAACATTTAGAGATGTATTAACTGAAGGCTCACAGCCTCAGCCTGATAACCTCAAAAGTCTCATATCTCCCCTGAGCCATAGGCAGTTGCTTTGGCTTAGTGGTTAAGATGTTGGCCTTCAGTGCAGGGGACCTGTGTTCGATTCCTGGGTGTTACACTCTGATGAACGTGAGTCTATGTTCAACTCTTGATTCTTTCAACTTTACTATCTGAAGGCTAACATACAAAAGATCGCTTCAACAGTACAAAGAGGCAGATGTTACTGAGTGATGTTGTAGTAGGGGCTATTCAGCACAGAGAGTTCATGTTCAAATCCCACTCTTCCTAAAGTTTAATGCTAGTTATTGAGCTTCATTTACTGCTATTCTAGCAGTGGCTCACAGCCTCAGCCTGACTACCTCAAAACTCTAATTGTCGTAGTGGTTAAGATGTTGGCTTTCCACGTGGGAGACCAGGGTTCGATTCCCGGCTATTACACTATCATACAAAAGAAGACCTCAACAACAGCGCTAAGAAACATCTGATTAATATGAGTCTGTGTTATTTAAACTTTACTGAAGGCTAACGCACAAAAGATCACTTCAAAACTACCAGGAGACTTTGCCTGAGAGTGTCTGACTGATGGTGCAGTGGTCTAATCATCAGGCTTTCAGTACAGACATTCCATGTTCAAGTCCTGTTCCTCCTACAGCTCAATGCTGCAGTAATTTGAACTTTTCAAGGCTTGAATAAAAAAGAAAAACTCAAAAGCACCAGGAGACATCTGCTGAATGCCCCAAGGTGCCTTGTGGGGCGGCAGTGGCTCAGGGGTAGAGTGCCTGGATGGTAACCGTAAGGTTGCCAGTTCAAACCCGGGCTCCCCCAGAGTTACTGTCAAAGTGTCCTTGAGCAAGACACTGAACCCCTAATTGCTCCCGATGTGCTAGTTGGTGCCTTGCATGGTTTCCGCTGCCATCGGTGTATGAATGGGTGAATGTAATGCACAATCTCTGTAAAGCACCTTGGATAAAGGCGCGTAGCGCCTTTATCCAAGGTGCTTTACAGAGATTGTGCATGCACCATTTACCATTTATGTTAAATTGGACATTTTCATGGTAAAAGGTTAGCTGGACAGGGTTCTTTCAGACATAAGCCCCAACCATTACATCTCAGGAAACAGGGGGAGAGAGCACCGTCTCCCGATGGTCCTCCAGCACCTTGATGTCATGACATGGGACTTGAACCTGCCAACTGTCTGTAGCAGAGGCAACGGGTCAAGCGCTCCACACCATTGAGCCAAGGCACCTTTGGGCAATCAGTAGATTTCTCCTGGTGCTTTTGAGTTTTTATTTTTTATTCAAGCCTTGAAAAGTTGAAATTACTGCAGCATTGAGCTGTAGGAGGAACAGGACTTGAACATGGAATGTCTGTACTGAAAGCCTGATGATTAGACCACTGCACCATCAGTCAGACACTCTCAGGCAAAGTCTCCTGGTAATTTTGAAGTGATCTTTTGTGCGTTAGCCTTCAGTAAAGTTTAAATAACACAGACTCATATTAATCAGATGTTTCTTAGCGCTGTTGTTGAGGTCTTCTTTTGTATGATAGTGTAACAGCCGGGAATCGAACCCTGGTCTCCCACGTGGAAAGCCAACATCTTAACCACTACGACAATTAGAGTTTTGAGGTAGGCAGGCTGAGGCTGTGAGCCACTGCTAGAATAGCAGTAAATGAAGCTCAATAACTAGCATTACACTTTAGGAAGTGTGGGATTTGAACAACTCTCTGTGCTGAATAGCCCCTACTACACCATCACTCAGTAACATCTGCCTCTTTGTACTGTTGAAGCGATCATTTGTATGTTAGCCTTCAGATAGTAAAGTTGAAAGAATCAAGAGTTGAACATAGACTCACGTTCATCAGAGTGTAACACCCAGTAATCGAACACAGGTCCCCTGCACTGAAGGCCAACATCTTAACCACTAAGCCAAAGCAACTGCCTATGGCTGAGCCATAGGCAGTTGCTTTTTTCATTTTTTCATTTTTTTCAAATCCTCAAAAATGATGAAAAACGGCGTGCTATAGTATGCCGTACGATATGGGCTATAGCCCATTGTCCAAAATGATAAAAAACGAGGATACATTTTTTTTATCAAAAATTAAAAAAACGATGGGCTATAACCCATCGTTTTTTTCATTTTTTCACTTTTTTTCAAATCCTCAAAAATGATGAAAAACGCCGTGCTATAGTATGCCGTACGATGTGGGCTATAGCCCATGGTCCAAAATGATGAAAAACGAGGATAAAAAAATGAATTCAAAAATTCAAAAAACGATGGGCTATAACCCATCGTTTTTTTCATTTTTTCATTTTTTTCAAATCCTCAAAAATGATGAAAAACTGCGTGCTATCGTATGATCGTATGGGCTATAGCCCATGGTCCAAAATGATGACGTTCTCTCTACCGCAACATACTTAAAAGTATAGCGGTGTATGAGAATGGGTGTTGCGGAGGATGAGAAACATTAACATTGTGCTATAGGAGCAATGGGACTTGAACATAGAATGTCCGTACAGAGAGACTGATCATTAGACCATTGCACCATCAGTCAGACACACAGTGAACATCTCCTGGTAATTGTGTGTGTTAGCCCTCAGTTGGTAAAGTTGAAACACTCCAGCATTATAAAGCTATAGGAGAACAGGGATTTGAACATTTAGAGATGTATTAACTGAAGGCTCACAGCCTCAGCCTGATAACCTCAAAAGTCTCATATCTCCCCTGAGCCATAGGCAGTTGCTTTGGCTTAGTGGTTAAGATGTTGGCCTTCAGTGCAGGGGACCTGTGTTCGATTCCTGGGTGTTACACTCTGATGAACGTGAGTCTATGTTCAACTCTTGATTCTTTCAACTTTACTATCTGAAGGCTAACATACAAAAGATCGCTTCAACAGTACAAAGAGGCAGATGTTACTGAGTGATGTTGTAGTAGGGGCTATTCAGCACAGAGAGTTCATGTTCAAATCCCACTCTTCCTAAAGTTTAATGCTACTTATTGAGCTTCATTTACTGCTATTCTAGCAGTGGCTCACAGCCTCAGCCTGACTACCTCAAAACTCTAATTGTCGTAGTGGTTAAGATGTTGGCTTTCCACGTGGGAGACCAGGGTTCGATTCCCGGCTATTACACTATCATACAAAAGAAGACCTCAACAACAGCGCTAAGAAACATCTGATTAATATGAGTCTGTGTTATTTAAACTTTACTGAAGGCTAACGCACAAAAGATCACTTCAAAACTACCAGGAGACTTTGCCTGAGAGTGTCTGACTGATGGTGCAGTGGTCTAATCATCAGGCTTTCAGTACAGACATTCCATGTTCAAGTCCTGTTCCTCCTACAGCTCAATGCTGCAGTAATTTGAACTTTTCAAGGCTTGAATAAAAAAGAAAAACTCAAAAGCACCAGGAGACATCTGCTGAATGCCCCAAGGTGCCTTGTGGGGCGGCAGTGGCTCAGGGGTAGAGTGCCTGGATGGTAACCGTAAGGTTGCCAGTTCAAACCCGGGCTCCCCCAGAGTTACTGTCAAAGTGTCCTTGAGCAAGACACTGAACCCCTAATTGCTCCCGATGTGCTAGTTGGTGCCTTGCATGGTTTCCGCTGCCATCGGTGTATGAATGGGTGAATGTAATGCACAATCTCTGTAAAGCACCTTGGATAAAGGCGCGTAGCGCCTTTATCCAAGGTGCTTTACAGAGATTGTGCATGCACCATTCACCATTTATGTTAAATTGGACATTTTCATGGTAAAAGGTTAGCTGGACAGGGTTCTTTCAGACATAAGCCCCAACCATTACATCTCAGGAAACAGGGGGAGAGAGCACCGTCTCCCGATGGTCCTCCAGCACCTTGATGTCATGACATGGGACTTGAACCTGCCAACTGTCTGTAGCAGAGGCAACGGGTCAAGCGCTCCACACCATTGAGCCAAGGCACCTTTGGGCAATCAGTAGATTTCTCCTGGTGCTTTTGAGTTTTTATTTTTTATTCAAGCCTTGAAAAGTTGAAATTACTGCAGCATTGAGCTGTAGGAGGAACAGGACTTGAACATGGAATGTCTGTACTGAAAGCCTGATGATTAGACCACTGCACCATCAGTCAGACACTCTCAGGCAAAGTCTCCTGGTAATTTTGAAGTGATCTTTTGTGCGTTAGCCTTCAGTAAAGTTTAAATAACACAGACTCATATTAATCAGATGTTTCTTAGCGCTGTTGTTGAGGTCTTCTTTTGTATGATAGTGTAACAGCCGGGAATCGAACCCTGGTCTCCCACGTGGAAAGCCAACATCTTAACCACTACGACAATTAGAGTTTTGAGGTAGGCAGGCTGAGGCTGTGAGCCACTGCTAGAATAGCAGTAAATGAAGCTCAATAACTAGCATTACACTTTAGGAAGTGTGGGATTTGAACAACTCTCTGTGCTGAATAGCCCCTACTACACCATCACTCAGTAACATCTGCCTCTTTGTACTGTTGAAGCGATCATTTGTATGTTAGCCTTCAGATAGTAAAGTTGAAAGAATCAAGAGTTGAACATAGACTCACGTTCATCAGAGTGTAACACCCAGTAATCGAACACAGGTCCCCTGCACTGAAGGCCAACATCTTAACCACTAAGCCAAAGCAACTGCCTATGGCTGAGCCATAGGCAGTTGCTTTTTTAATTTTTTAATTTTTTTCAAATCCTCAAAAATGATGAAAAACGGCGTGCTATAGTATGCCGTACGATATGGGCTATAGCCCATTGTCCAAAATGATAAAAAACGAGGATACATTTTTTTTATCAAAAATTAAAAAAACGATGGGCTATAACCCATCGTTTTTTTCATTTTTTCACTTTTTTTCAAATCCTCAAAAATGATGAAAAACGCCGTGCTATAGTATGCCGTACGATGTGGGCTATAGCCCATGGTCCAAAATGATGAAAAACGAGGATAAAAAAATGAATTCAAAAATTCAAAAAACGATGGGCTATAACCCATCGTTTTTTTCATTTTTTCATTTTTTTCAAATCCTCAAAAATGATGAAAAACGGCGTGCTATCGTATGATCGTATGGGCTATAGCCCATGGTCCAAAATGATGACGTTCTCTCTACCGCAACATACTTAAAAGTATAGCGGTGTATGAGAATGGGTGTTGCGGAGGATGAGAAACATTAACATTGTGCTATAGGAGCAATGGGACTTGAACATAGAATGTCCGTACAGAGAGACTGATCATTAGACCATTGCACCATCAGTCAGACACACAGTGAACATCTCCTGGTAATTGTGTGTGTTAGCCCTCAGTTGGTAAAGTTGAAACACTCCAGCATTATAAAGCTATAGGAGAACAGGGATTTGAACATTTAGAGATGTATTAACTGAAGGCTCACAGCCTCAGCCTGATAACCTCAAAAGTCTCATATCTCCCCTGAGCCATAGGCAGTTGCTTTGGCTTAGTGGTTAAGATGTTGGCCTTCAGTGCAGGGGACCTGTGTTCGATTCCTGGGTGTTACACTCTGATGAACGTGAGTCTATGTTCAACTCTTGATTCTTTCAACTTTACTATCTGAAGGCTAACATACAAAAGATCGCTTCAACAGTACAAAGAGGCAGATGTTACTGAGTGATGTTGTAGTAGGGGCTATTCAGCACAGAGAGTTCATGTTCAAATCCCACTCTTCCTAAAGTTTAATGCTAGTTATTGAGCTTCATTTACTGCTATTCTAGCAGTGGCTCACAGCCTCAGCCTGACTACCTCAAAACTCTAATTGTCGTAGTGGTTAAGATGTTGGCTTTCCACGTGGGAGACCAGGGTTCGATTCCCGGCTATTACACTATCATACAAAAGAAGACCTCAACAACAGCGCTAAGAAACATCTGATTAATATGAGTCTGTGTTATTTAAACTTTACTGAAGGCTAACGCACAAAAGATCACTTCAAAACTACCAGGAGACTTTGCCTGAGAGTGTCTGACTGATGGTGCAGTGGTCTAATCATCAGGCTTTCAGTACAGACATTCCATGTTCAAGTCCTGTTCCTCCTACAGCTCAATGCTGCAGTAATTTGAACTTTTCAAGGCTTGAATAAAAAAGAAAAACTCAAAAGCACCAGGAGACATCTGCTGAATGCCCCAAGGTGCCTTGTGGGGCGGCAGTGGCTCAGGGGTAGAGTGCCTGGATGGTAACCGTAAGGTTGCCAGTTCAAACCCGGGCTCCCCCAGAGTTACTGTCAAAGTGTCCTTGAGCAAGACACTGAACCCCTAATTGCTCCCGATGTGCTAGTTGGTGCCTTGCATGGTTTCCGCTGCCATCGGTGTATGAATGGGTGAATGTAATGCACAATCTCTGTAAAGCACCTTGGATAAAGGCGCGTAGCGCCTTTATCCAAGGTGCTTTACAGAGATTGTGCATGCACCATTCACCATTTATGTTAAATTGGACATTTTCATGGTAAAAGGTTAGCTGGACAGGGTTCTTTCAGACATAAGCCCCAACCATTACATCTCAGGAAACAGGGGGAGAGAGCACCGTCTCCCGATGGTCCTCCAGCACCTTGATGTCATGACATGGGACTTGAACCTGCCAACTGTCTGTAGCAGAGGCAACGGGTCAAGCGCTCCACACCATTGAGCCAAGGCACCTTTGGGCAATCAGTAGATTTCTCCTGGTGCTTTTGAGTTTTTATTTTTTATTCAAGCCTTGAAAAGTTGAAATTACTGCAGCATTGAGCTGTAGGAGGAACAGGACTTGAACATGGAATGTCTGTACTGAAAGCCTGATGATTAGACCACTGCACCATCAGTCAGACACTCTCAGGCAAAGTCTCCTGGTAATTTTGAAGTGATCTTTTGTGCGTTAGCCTTCAGTAAAGTTTAAATAACACAGACTCATATTAATCAGATGTTTCTTAGCGCTGTTGTTGAGGTCTTCTTTTGTATGATAGTGTAACAGCCGGGAATCGAACCCTGGTCTCCCACGTGGAAAGCCAACATCTTAACCACTACGACAATTAGAGTTTTGAGGTAGGCAGGCTGAGGCTGTGAGCCACTGCTAGAATAGCAGTAAATGAAGCTCAATAACTAGCATTACACTTTAGGAAGTGTGGGATTTGAACAACTCTCTGTGCTGAATAGCCCCTACTACACCATCACTCAGTAACATCTGCCTCTTTGTACTGTTGAAGCGATCATTTGTATGTTAGCCTTCAGATAGTAAAGTTGAAAGAATCAAGAGTTGAACATAGACTCACGTTCATCAGAGTGTAACACCCAGTAATCGAACACAGGTCCCCTGCACTGAAGGCCAACATCTTAACCACTAAGCCAAAGCAACTGCCTATGGCTGAGCCATAGGCAGTTGCTTTTTTCATTTTTTCATTTTTTTCAAATCCTCAAAAATGATGAAAAACGGCGTGCTATAGTATGCCGTACGATATGGGCTATAGCCCATTGTCCAAAATGATAAAAAACGAGGATACATTTTTTTTATCAAAAATTAAAAAAACGATGGGCTATAACCCATCGTTTTTTTCATTTTTTCACTTTTTTTCAAATCCTCAAAAATGATGAAAAACGCCGTGCTATAGTATGCCGTACGATGTGGGCTATAGCCCATGGTCCAAAATGATGAAAAACGAGGATAAAAAAATGAATTCAAAAATTCAAAAAACGATGGGCTATAACCCATCGTTTTTTTCATTTTTTCATTTTTTTCAAATCCTCAAAAATGATGAAAAACGGCGTGCTATCGTATGATCGTATGGGCTATAGCCCATGGTCCAAAATGATGACGTTCTCTCTACCGCAACATACTTAAAAGTATAGCGGTGTATGAGAATGGGTGTTGCGGAGGATGAGAAACATTAACATTGTGCTATAGGAGCAATGGGACTTGAACATAGAATGTCCGTACAGAGAGACTGATCATTAGACCATTGCACCATCAGTCAGACACACAGTGAACATCTCCTGGTAATTGTGTGTGTTAGCCCTCAGTTGGTAAAGTTGAAACACTCCAGCATTATAAAGCTATAGGAGAACAGGGATTTGAACATTTAGAGATGTATTAACTGAAGGCTCACAGCCTCAGCCTGATAACCTCAAAAGTCTCATATCTCCCCTGAGCCATAGGCAGTTGCTTTGGCTTAGTGGTTAAGATGTTGGCCTTCAGTGCAGGGGACCTGTGTTCGATTCCTGGGTGTTACACTCTGATGAACGTGAGTCTATGTTCAACTCTTGATTCTTTCAACTTTACTATCTGAAGGCTAACATACAAAAGATCGCTTCAACAGTACAAAGAGGCAGATGTTACTGAGTGATGTTGTAGTAGGGGCTATTCAGCACAGAGAGTTCATGTTCAAATCCCACTCTTCCTAAAGTTTAATGCTAGTTATTGAGCTTCATTTACTGCTATTCTAGCAGTGGCTCACAGCCTCAGCCTGACTACCTCAAAACTCTAATTGTCGTAGTGGTTAAGATGTTGGCTTTCCACGTGGGAGACCAGGGTTCGATTCCCGGCTATTACACTATCATACAAAAGAAGACCTCAACAACAGCGCTAAGAAACATCTGATTAATATGAGTCTGTGTTATTTAAACTTTACTGAAGGCTAACGCACAAAAGATCACTTCAAAACTACCAGGAGACTTTGCCTGAGAGTGTCTGACTGATGGTGCAGTGGTCTAATCATCAGGCTTTCAGTACAGACATTCCATGTTCAAGTCCTGTTCCTCCTACAGCTCAATGCTGCAGTAATTTGAACTTTTCAAGGCTTGAATAAAAAAGAAAAACTCAAAAGCACCAGGAGACATCTGCTGAATGCCCCAAGGTGCCTTGTGGGGCGGCAGTGGCTCAGGGGTAGAGTGCCTGGATGGTAACCGTAAGGTTGCCAGTTCAAACCCGGGCTCCCCCAGAGTTACTGTCAAAGTGTCCTTGAGCAAGACACTGAACCCCTAATTGCTCCCGATGTGCTAGTTGGTGCCTTGCATGGTTTCCGCTGCCATCGGTGTATGAATGGGTGAATGTAATGCACAATCTCTGTAAAGCACCTTGGATAAAGGCGCGTAGCGCCTTTATCCAAGGTGCTTTACAGAGATTGTGCATGCACCATTCACCATTTATGTTAAATTGGACATTTTCATGGTAAAAGGTTAGCTGGACAGGGTTCTTTCAGACATAAGCCCCAACCATTACATCTCAGGAAACAGGGGGAGAGAGCACCGTCTCCCGATGGTCCTCCAGCACCTTGATGTCATGACATGGGACTTGAACCTGCCAACTGTCTGTAGCAGAGGCAACGGGTCAAGCGCTCCACACCATTGAGCCAAGGCACCTTTGGGCAATCAGTAGATTTCTCCTGGTGCTTTTGAGTTTTTATTTTTTATTCAAGCCTTGAAAAGTTGAAATTACTGCAGCATTGAGCTGTAGGAGGAACAGGACTTGAACATGGAATGTCTGTACTGAAAGCCTGATGATTAGACCACTGCACCATCAGTCAGACACTCTCAGGCAAAGTCTCCTGGTAATTTTGAAGTGATCTTTTGTGCGTTAGCCTTCAGTAAAGTTTAAATAACACAGACTCATATTAATCAGATGTTTCTTAGCGCTGTTGTTGAGGTCTTCTTTTGTATGATAGTGTAACAGCCGGGAATCGAACCCTGGTCTCCCACGTGGAAAGCCAACATCTTAACCACTACGACAATTAGAGTTTTGAGGTAGGCAGGCTGAGGCTGTGAGCCACTGCTAGAATAGCAGTAAATGAAGCTCAATAACTAGCATTACACTTTAGGAAGTGTGGGATTTGAACAACTCTCTGTGCTGAATAGCCCCTACTACACCATCACTCAGTAACATCTGCCTCTTTGTACTGTTGAAGCGATCATTTGTATGTTAGCCTTCAGATAGTAAAGTTGAAAGAATCAAGAGTTGAACATAGACTCACGTTCATCAGAGTGTAACACCCAGTAATCGAACACAGGTCCCCTGCACTGAAGGCCAACATCTTAACCACTAAGCCAAAGCAACTGCCTATGGCTGAGCCATAGGCAGTTGCTTTTTTCATTTTTTTCATTTTTTTAAAATCCTCAAAAATGATGAAAAACGGCATGCTATAGTATGCCGTACGATATGGGCTATAGCCCATTGTCCAAAATGATAAAAAACGAGGATACATTTTTTTTATCAAAAATTAAAAAAACGATGGGCTATAACCCATCGTTTTTTTCATTTTTTCACTTTTTTTCAAATCCTCAAAAATGATGAAAAACGCCGTGCTATAGTATGCCGTACGATGTGGGCTATAGCCCATGGTCCAAAATGATGAAAAACGAGGATAAAAAAATGAATTCAAAAATTCAAAAAACGATGGGCTATAACCCATCGTTTTTTTCATTTTTTCATTTTTTTCAAATCCTCAAAAATGATGAAAAACGGCGTGCTATCGTATGATCGTATGGGCTATAGCCCATGGTCCAAAATGATGACGTTCTCTCTACCGCAACATACTTAAAAGTATAGCGGTGTATGAGAATGGGTGTTGCGGAGGATGAGAAACATTAACATTGTGCTATAGGAGCAATGGGACTTGAACATAGAATGTCCGTACAGAGAGACTGATCATTAGACCATTGCACCATCAGTCAGACACACAGTGAACATCTCCTGGTAATTGTGTGTGTTAGCCCTCAGTTGGTAAAGTTGAAACACTCCAGCATTATAAAGCTATAGGAGAACAGGGATTTGAACATTTAGAGATGTATTAACTGAAGGCTCACAGCCTCAGCCTGATAACCTCAAAAGTCTCATATCTCCCCTGAGCCATAGGCAGTTGCTTTGGCTTAGTGGTTAAGATGTTGGCCTTCAGTGCAGGGGACCTGTGTTCGATTCCTGGGTGTTACACTCTGATGAACGTGAGTCTATGTTCAACTCTTGATTCTTTCAACTTTACTATCTGAAGGCTAACATACAAAAGATCGCTTCAACAGTACAAAGAGGCAGATGTTACTGAGTGATGTTGTAGTAGGGGCTATTCAGCACAGAGAGTTCATGTTCAAATCCCACTCTTCCTAAAGTTTAATGCTAGTTATTGAGCTTCATTTACTGCTATTCTAGCAGTGGCTCACAGCCTCAGCCTGACTACCTCAAAACTCTAATTGTCGTAGTGGTTAAGATGTTGGCTTTCCACGTGGGAGACCAGGGTTCGATTCCCGGCTATTACACTATCATACAAAAGAAGACCTCAACAACAGCACTAAGAAACATCTGATTAATATGAGTCTGTGTTATTTAAACTTTACTGAAGGCTAACGCACAAAAGATCACTTCAAAACTACCAGGAGACTTTGCCTGAGAGTGTCTGACTGATGGTGCAGTGGTCTAATCATCAGGCTTTCAGTACAGACATTCCATGTTCAAGTCCTGTTCCTCCTACAGCTCAATGCTGCAGTAATTTGAACTTTTCAAGGCTTGAATAAAAAAGAAAAACTCAAAAGCACCAGGAGACATCTGCTGAATGCCCCAAGGTGCCTTGTGGGGCGGCAGTGGCTCAGGGGTAGAGTGCCTGGATGGTAACCGTAAGGTTGCCAGTTCAAACCCGGGCTCCCCCAGAGTTACTGTCAAAGTGTCCTTGAGCAAGACACTGAACCCCTAATTGCTCCCGATGTGCTAGTTGGTGCCTTGCATGGTTTCCGCTGCCATCGGTGTATGAATGGGTGAATGTAATGCACAATCTCTGTAAAGCACCTTGGATAAAGGCGCGTAGCGCCTTTATCCAAGGTGCTTTACAGAGATTGTGCATGCACCATTCACCATTTATGTTAAATTGGACATTTTCATGGTAAAAGGTTAGCTGGACAGGGTTCTTTCAGACATAAGCCCAACCATTACATCTCAGGAAACAGGGGGAGAGAGCACCGTCTCCCGATGGTCCTCCAGCACCTTGATGTCATGACATGGGACTTGAACCTGCCAACTGTCTGTAGCAGAGGCAACGGGTCAAGCGCTCCACACCATTGAGCCAAGGCACCTTTGGGCAATCAGTAGATTTCTCCTGGTGCTTTTGAGTTTTTATTTTTTATTCAAGCCTTGAAAAGTTGAAATTACTGCAGCATTGAGCTGTAGGAGGAACAGGACTTGAACATGGAATGTCTGTACTGAAAGCCTGATGATTAGACCACTGCACCATCAGTCAGACACTCTCAGGCAAAGTCTCCTGGTAATTTTGAAGTGATCTTTTGTGCGTTAGCCTTCAGTAAAGTTTAAATAACACAGACTCATATTAATCAGATGTTTCTTAGCGCTGTTGTTGAGGTCTTCTTTTGTATGATAGTGTAACAGCCGGGAATCGAACCCTGGTCTCCCACGTGGAAAGCCAACATCTTAACCACTACGACAATTAGAGTTTTGAGGTAGGCAGGCTGAGGCTGTGAGCCACTGCTAGAATAGCAGTAAATGAAGCTCAATAACTAGCATTACACTTTAGGAAGTGTGGGATTTGAACAACTCTCTGTGCTGAATAGCCCCTACTACACCATCACTCAGTAACATCTGCCTCTTTGTACTGTTGAAGCGATCATTTGTATGTTAGCCTTCAGATAGTAAAGTTGAAAGAATCAAGAGTTGAACATAGACTCACGTTCATCAGAGTGTAACACCCAGTAATCGAACACAGGTCCCCTGCACTGAAGGCCAACATCTTAACCACTAAGCCAAAGCAACTGCCTATGGCTGAGCCATAGGCAGTTGCTTTTTTCATTTTTTCATTTTTTTCAAATCCTCAAAAATGATGAAAAACGGCGTGCTATAGTATGCCGTACGATATGGGCTATAGCCCATTGTCCAAAATGATAAAAAACGAGGATACATTTTTTTTATCAAAAATAAAAAAAACGATGGGCTATAACCCATAGTTTTTTTCATTTTTTCACTTTTTTTCAAATCCTCAAAAATGATGAAAAACGCCGTGCTATAGTATGCCGTACGATGTGGGCTATAGCCCATGGTCCAAAATGATGAAAAACGAGGATAAAAAAAATAATTCAAAAATTCAAAAAACGATGGGCTATAACCCATCGTTTTTTTCATTTTTTCATTTTTTTCAAATCCTCAAAAATGATGAAAAACGGCGTGCTATCGTATGATCGTATGGGCTATAGCCCATGGTCCAAAATGATGACGTTCTCTCTACCGCAACATACTTAAAAGTATAGCGGTGTATGAGAATGGGTGTTGCGGAGGATGAGAAACATTAACATTGTGCTATAGGAGCAATGGGACTTGAACATAGAATGTCCGTACAGAGAGACTGATCATTAGACCATTGCACCATCAGTCAGACACACAGTGAACATCTCCTGGTAATTGTGTGTGTTAGCCCTCAGTTGGTAAAGTTGAAACACTCCAGCATTATAAAGCTATAGGAGAACAGGGATTTGAACATTTAGAGATGTATTAACTGAAGGCTCACAGCCTCAGCCTGATAACCTCAAAAGTCTCATATCTCCCCTGAGCCATAGGCAGTTGCTTTGGCTTAGTGGTTAAGATGTTGGCCTTCAGTGCAGGGGACCTGTGTTCGATTCCTGGGTGTTACACTCTGATGAACGTGAGTCTATGTTCAACTCTTGATTCTTTCAACTTTACTATCTGAAGGCTAACATACAAAAGATCGCTTCAACAGTACAAAGAGGCAGATGTTACTGAGTGATGTTGTAGTAGGGGCTATTCAGCACAGAGAGTTCATGTTCAAATCCCACTCTTCCTAAAGTTTAATGCTAGTTATTGAGCTTCATTTACTGCTATTCTAGCAGTGGCTCACAGCCTCAGCCTGACTACCTCAAAACTCTAATTGTCGTAGTGGTTAAGATGTTGGCTTTCCACGTGGGAGACCAGGGTTCGATTCCCGGCTATTACACTATCATACAAAAGAAGACCTCAACAACAGCGCTAAGAAACATCTGATTAATATGAGTTTGTGTTATTTAAACTTTACTGAAGGCTAACGCACAAAAGATCACTTCAAAACTACCAGGAGACTTTGCCTGAGAGTGTCTGACTGATGGTGCAGTGGTCTAATCATCAGGCTTTCAGTACAGACATTCCATGTTCAAGTCCTGTTCCTCCTACAGCTCAATGCTGCAGTAATTTGAACTTTTCAAGGCTTGAATAAAAAAGAAAAACTCAAAAGCACCAGGAGACATCTGCTGAATGCCCCAAGGTGCCTTGTGGGGCGGCAGTGGCTCAGGGGTAGAGTGCCTGGATGGTAACCGTAAGGTTGCCAGTTCAAACCCGGGCTCCCCCAGAGTTACTGTCAAAGTGTCCTTGAGCAAGACACTGAACCCCTAATTGCTCCCGATGTGCTAGTTGGTGCCTTGCATGGTTTCCGCTGCCATCGGTGTATGAATGGGTGAATGTAATGCACAATCTCTGTAAAGCACCTTGGATAAAGGCGCGTAGCGCCTTTATCCAAGGTGCTTTACAGAGATTGTGCATGCACCATTCACCATTTATGTTAAATTGGACATTTTCATGGTAAAAGGTTAGCTGGACAGGGTTCTTTCAGACATAAGCCCCAACCATTACATCTCAGGAAACAGGGGGAGAGAGCACCGTCTCCCGATGGTCCTCCAGCACCTTGATGTCATGACATGGGACTTGAACCTGCCAACTGTCTGTAGCAGAGGCAACGGGTCAAGCGCTCCACACCATTGAGCCAAGGCACCTTTGGGCAATCAGTAGATTTCTCCTGGTGCTTTTGAGTTTTTATTTTTTATTCAAGCCTTGAAAAGTTGAAATTACTGCAGCATTGAGCTGTAGGAGGAACAGGACTTGAACATGGAATGTCTGTACTGAAAGCCTGATGATTAGACCACTGCACCATCAGTCAGACAATCTCAGGCAAAGTCTCCTGGTAATTTTGAAGTGATCTTTTGTGCGTTAGCCTTCAGTAAAGTTTAAATAACACAGACTCATATTAATCAGATGTTTCTTAGCGCTGTTGTTGAGGTCTTCTTTTGTATGATAGTGTAACAGCCGGGAATCGAACCCTGGTCTCCCACGTGGAAAGCCAACATCTTAACCACTACGACAATTAGAGTTTTGAGGTAGGCAGGCTGAGGCTGTGAGCCACTGCTAGAATAGCAGTAAATGAAGCTCAATAACTAGCATTACACTTTAGGAAGTGTGGGATTTGAACAACTCTCTGTGCTGAATAGCCCCTACTACACCATCACTCAGTAACATCTGCCTCTTTGTACTGTTGAAGCGATCATTTGTATGTTAGCCTTCAGATAGTAAAGTTGAAAGAATCAAGAGTTGAACATAGACTCACGTTCATCAGAGTGTAACACCCAGTAATCGAACACAGGTCCCCTGCACTGAAGGCCAACATCTTAACCACTAAGCCAAAGCAACTGCCTATGGCTGAGCCATAGGCAGTTGCTTTTTTCATTTTTTCATTTTTTTCAAATCCTCAAAAATGATGAAAAACGGCGTGCTATAGTATGCCGTACGATATGGGCTATAGCCCATTGTCCAAAATGATAAAAAACGAGGATACATTTTTTTTATCAAAAATTAAAAAAACGATGGGCTATAACCCATCGTTTTTTTCATTTTTTCACTTTTTTTCAAATCCTCAAAAATGATGAAAAACGCCGTGCTATAGTATGCCGTACGATGTGGGCTATAGCCCATGGTCCAAAATGATGAAAAACGAGGATAAAAAAATGAATTCAAAAATTCAAAAAACGATGGGCTATAACCCATCGTTTTTTTCATTTTTTCATTTTTTTCAAATCCTCAAAAATGATGAAAAACGGCGTGCTATCGTATGATCGTATGGGCTATAGCCCATGGTCCAAAATGATGACGTTCTCTCTACCGCAACATACTTAAAAGTATAGCGGTGTATGAGAATGGGTGTTGCGGAGGATGAGAAACATTAACATTGTGCTATAGGAGCAATGGGACTTGAACATAGAATGTCCGTACAGAGAGACTGATCATTAGACCATTGCACCATCAGTCAGACACACAGTGAACATCTCCTGGTAATTGTGTGTGTTAGCCCTCAGTTGGTAAAGTTGAAACACTCCAGCATTATAAAGCTATAGGAGAACAGGGATTTGAACATTTAGAGATGTATTAACTGAAGGCTCACAGCCTCAGCCTGATAACCTCAAAAGTCTCATATCTCCCCTGAGCCATAGGCAGTTGCTTTGGCTTAGTGGTTAAGATGTTGGCCTTCAGTGCAGGGGACCTGTGTTCGATTCCTGGGTGTTACACTCTGATGAACGTGAGTCTATGTTCAACTCTTGATTCTTTCAACTTTACTATCTGAAGGCTAACATACAAAAGATCGCTTCAACAGTACAAAGAGGCAGATGTTACTGAGTGATGTTGTAGTAGGGGCTATTCAGCACAGAGAGTTCATGTTCAAATCCCACTCTTCCTAAAGTTTAATGCTAGTTATTGAGCTTCATTTACTGCTATTCTAGCAGTGGCTCACAGCCTCAGCCTGACTACCTCAAAACTCTAATTGTCGTAGTGGTTAAGATGTTGGCTTTCCACGTGGGAGACCAGGGTTCGATTCCCGGCTATTACACTATCATACAAAAGAAGACCTCAACAACAGCGCTAAGAAACATCTGATTAATATGAGTCTGTGTTATTTAAACTTTACTGAAGGCTAACGCACAAAAGATCACTTCAAAACTACCAGGAGACTTTGCCTGAGAGTGTCTGACTGATGGTGCAGTGGTCTAATCATCAGGCTTTCAGTACAGACATTCCATGTTCAAGTCCTGTTCCTCCTACAGCTCAATGCTGCAGTAATTTGAACTTTTCAAGGCTTGAATAAAAAAGAAAAACTCAAAAGCACCAGGAGACATCTGCTGAATGCCCCAAGGTGCCTTGTGGGGCGGCAGTGGCTCAGGGGTAGAGTGCCTGGATGGTAACCGTAAGGTTGCCAGTTCAAACCCGGGCTCCCCCAGAGTTACTGTCAAAGTGTCCTTGAGCAAGACACTGAACCCCTAATTGCTCCCGATGTGCTAGTTGGTGCCTTGCATGGTTTCCGCTGCCATCGGTGTATGAATGGGTGAATGTAATGCACAATCTCTGTAAAGCACCTTGGATAAAGGCGCGTAGCGCCTTTATCCAAGGTGCTTTACAGAGATTGTGCATGCACCATTCACCATTTATGTTAAATTGGACATTTTCATGGTAAAAGGTTAGCTGGACAGGGTTCTTTCAGACATAAGCCCCAACCATTACATCTCAGGAAACAGGGGGAGAGAGCACCGTCTCCCGATGGTCCTCCAGCACCTTGATGTCATGACATGGGACTTGAACCTGCCAACTGTCTGTAGCAGAGGCAACGGGTCAAGCGCTCCACACCATTGAGCCAAGGCACCTTTGGGCAATCAGTAGATTTCTCCTGGTGCTTTTGAGTTTTTATTTTTTATTCAAGCCTTGAAAAGTTGAAATTACTGCAGCATTGAGCTGTAGGAGGAACAGGACTTGAACATGGAATGTCTGTACTGAAAGCCTGATGATTAGACCACTGCACCATCAGTCAGACACTCTCAGGCAAAGTCTCCTGGTAATTTTGAAGTGATCTTTTGTGCGTTAGCCTTCAGTAAAGTTTAAATAACACAGACTCATATTAATCAGATGTTTCTTAGCGCTGTTGTTGAGGTCTTCTTTTGTATGATAGTGTAACAGCCGGGAATCGAACCCTGGTCTCCCACGTGGAAAGCCAACATCTTAACCACTACGACAATTAGAGTTTTGAGGTAGGCAGGCTGAGGCTGTGAGCCACTGCTAGAATAGCAGTAAATGAAGCTCAATAACTAGCATTACACTTTAGGAAGTGTGGGATTTGAACAACTCTCTGTGCTGAATAGCCCCTACTACACCATCACTCAGTAACATCTGCCTCTTTGTACTGTTGAAGCGATCATTTGTATGTTAGCCTTCAGATAGTAAAGTTGAAAGAATCAAGAGTTGAACATAGACTCACGTTCATCAGAGTGTAACACCCAGTAATCGAACACAGGTCCCCTGCACTGAAGGCCAACATCTTAACCACTAAGCCAAAGCAACTGCCTATGGCTGAGCCATAGGCAGTTGCTTTTTTCATTTTTTCATTTTTTTAAAATCCTCAAAAATGATGAAAAACGGCATGCTATAGTATGCCGTACGATATGGGCTATAGCCCATTGTCCAAAATGATAAAAAACGAGGATACATTTTTTTTATCAAAAATTAAAAAAACGATGGGCTATAACCCATCGTTTTTTTCATTTTTTCACTTTTTTTCAAATCCTCAAAAATGATGAAAAACGCCGTGCTATAGTATGCCGTACGATGTGGGCTATAGCCCATGGTCCAAAATGATGAAAAACGAGGATAAAAAAATGAATTCAAAAATTCAAAAAACGATGGGCTATAACCCATCGTTTTTTTCATTTTTTCATTTTTTTCAAATCCTCAAAAATGATGAAAAACGGCGTGCTATCGTATGATCGTATGGGCTATAGCCCATGGTCCAAAATGATGACGTTCTCTCTACCGCAACATACTTAAAAGTATAGCGGTGTATGAGAATGGGTGTTGCGGAGGATGAGAAACATTAACATTGTGCTATAGGAGCAATGGGACTTGAACATAGAATGTCCGTACAGAGAGACTGATCATTAGACCATTGCACCATCAGTCAGACACACAGTGAACATCTCCTGGTAATTGTGTGTGTTAGCCCTCAGTTGGTAAAGTTGAAACACTCCAGCATTATAAAGCTATAGGAGAACAGGGATTTGAACATTTAGAGATGTATTAACTGAAGGCTCACAGCCTCAGCCTGATAACCTCAAAAGTCTCATATCTCCCCTGAGCCATAGGCAGTTGCTTTGGCTTAGTGGTTAAGATGTTGGCCTTCAGTGCAGGGGACCTGTGTTCGATTCCTGGGTGTTACACTCTGATGAACGTGAGTCTATGTTCAACTCTTGATTCTTTCAACTTTACTATCTGAAGGCTAACATACAAAAGATCGCTTCAACAGTACAAAGAGGCAGATGTTACTGAGTGATGTTGTAGTAGGGGCTATTCAGCACAGAGAGTTCATGTTCAAATCCCACTCTTCCTAAAGTTTAATGCTAGTTATTGAGCTTCATTTACTGCTATTCTAGCAGTGGCTCACAGCCTCAGCCTGACTACCTCAAAACTCTAATTGTCGTAGTGGTTAAGATGTTGGCTTTCCACGTGGGAGACCAGGGTTCGATTCCCGGCTATTACACTATCATACAAAAGAAGACCTCAACAACAGCACTAAGAAACATCTGATTAATATGAGTCTGTGTTATTTAAACTTTACTGAAGGCTAACGCACAAAAGATCACTTCAAAACTACCAGGAGACTTTGCCTGAGAGTGTCTGACTGATGGTGCAGTGGTCTAATCATCAGGCTTTCAGTACAGACATTCCATGTTCAAGTCCTGTTCCTCCTACAGCTCAATGCTGCAGTAATTTGAACTTTTCAAGGCTTGAATAAAAAAGAAAAACTCAAAAGCACCAGGAGACATCTGCTGAATGCCCCAAGGTGCCTTGTGGGGCGGCAGTGGCTCAGGGGTAGAGTGCCTGGATGGTAACCGTAAGGTTGCCAGTTCAAACCCGGGCTCCCCCAGAGTTACTGTCAAAGTGTCCTTGAGCAAGACACTGAACCCCTAATTGCTCCCGATGTGCTAGTTGGTGCCTTGCATGGTTTCCGCTGCCATCGGTGTATGAATGGGTGAATGTAATGCACAATCTCTGTAAAGCACCTTGGATAAAGGCGCGTAGCGCCTTTATCCAAGGTGCTTTACAGAGATTGTGCATGCACCATTCACCATTTATGTTAAATTGGACATTTTCATGGTAAAAGGTTAGCTGGACAGGGTTCTTTCAGACATAAGCCCAACCATTACATCTCAGGAAACAGGGGGAGAGAGCACCGTCTCCCGATGGTCCTCCAGCACCTTGATGTCATGACATGGGACTTGAACCTGCCAACTGTCTGTAGCAGAGGCAACGGGTCAAGCGCTCCACACCATTGAGCCAAGGCACCTTTGGGCAATCAGTAGATTTCTCCTGGTGCTTTTGAGTTTTTATTTTTTATTCAAGCCTTGAAAAGTTGAAATTACTGCAGCATTGAGCTGTAGGAGGAACAGGACTTGAACATGGAATGTCTGTACTGAAAGCCTGATGATTAGACCACTGCACCATCAGTCAGACACTCTCAGGCAAAGTCTCCTGGTAATTTTGAAGTGATCTTTTGTGCGTTAGCCTTCAGTAAAGTTTAAATAACACAGACTCATATTAATCAGATGTTTCTTAGCGCTGTTGTTGAGGTCTTCTTTTGTATGATAGTGTAACAGCCGGGAATCGAACCCTGGTCTCCCACGTGGAAAGCCAACATCTTAACCACTACGACAATTAGAGTTTTGAGGTAGGCAGGCTGAGGCTGTGAGCCACTGCTAGAATAGCAGTAAATGAAGCTCAATAACTAGCATTACACTTTAGGAAGTGTGGGATTTGAACAACTCTCTGTGCTGAATAGCCCCTACTACACCATCACTCAGTAACATCTGCCTCTTTGTACTGTTGAAGCGATCATTTGTATGTTAGCCTTCAGATAGTAAAGTTGAAAGAATCAAGAGTTGAACATAGACTCACGTTCATCAGAGTGTAACACCCAGTAATCGAACACAGGTCCCCTGCACTGAAGGCCAACATCTTAACCACTAAGCCAAAGCAACTGCCTATGGCTGAGCCATAGGCAGTTGCTTTTTTCATTTTTTCATTTTTTTCAAATCCTCAAAAATGATGAAAAACGGCGTGCTATAGTATGCCGTACGATATGGGCTATAGCCCATTGTCCAAAATGATAAAAAACGAGGATACATTTTTTTTATCAAAAATATAACCCATCGTTTTTTTCATTTTTTCACTTTTTTTCAAATCCTCAAAAATGATGAAAAACGCCGTGCTATAGTATGCCGTACGATGTGGGCTATAGCCCATGGTCCAAAATGATGAAAAACGAGGATAAAAAAATGAATTCAAAAATTCAAAAAACGATGGGCTATAACCCATCGTTTTTTTCATTTTTTCATTTTTTTCAAATCCTCAAAAATGATGAAAAACGGCGTGCTATCGTATGATCGTATGGGCTATAGCCCATGGTCCAAAATGATGACGTTCTCTCTACCGCAACATACTTAAAAGTATAGCGGTGTATGAGAATGGGTGTTGCGGAGGATGAGAAACATTAACATTGTGCTATAGGAGCAATGGGACTTGAACATAGAATGTCCGTACAGAGAGACTGATCATTAGACCATTGCACCATCAGTCAGACACACAGTGAACATCTCCTGGTAATTGTGTGTGTTAGCCCTCAGTTGGTAAAGTTGAAACACTCCAGCATTATAAAGCTATAGGAGAACAGGGATTTGAACATTTAGAGATGTATTAACTGAAGGCTCACAGCCTCAGCCTGATAACCTCAAAAGTCTCATATCTCCCCTGAGCCATAGGCAGTTGCTTTGGCTTAGTGGTTAAGATGTTGGCCTTCAGTGCAGGGGACCTGTGTTCGATTCCTGGGTGTTACACTCTGATGAACGTGAGTCTATGTTCAACTCTTGATTCTTTCAACTTTACTATCTGAAGGCTAACATACAAAAGATCGCTTCAACAGTACAAAGAGGCAGATGTTACTGAGTGATGTTGTAGTAGGGGCTATTCAGCACAGAGAGTTCATGTTCAAATCCCACTCTTCCTAAAGTTTAATGCTAGTTATTGAGCTTCATTTACTGCTATTCTAGCAGTGGCTCACAGCCTCAGCCTGACTACCTCAAAACTCTAATTGTCGTAGTGGTTAAGATGTTGGCTTTCCACGTGGGAGACCAGGGTTCGATTCCCGGCTATTACACTATCATACAAAAGAAGACCTCAACAACAGCGCTAAGAAACATCTGATTAATATGAGTCTGTGTTATTTAAACTTTACTGAAGGCTAACGCACAAAAGATCACTTCAAAACTACCAGGAGACTTTGCCTGAGAGTGTCTGACTGATGGTGCAGTGGTCTAATCATCAGGCTTTCAGTACAGACATTCCATGTTCAAGTCCTGTTCCTCCTACAGCTCAATGCTGCAGTAATTTGAACTTTTCAAGGCTTGAATAAAAAAGAAAAACTCAAAAGCACCAGGAGACATCTGCTGAATGCCCCAAGGTGCCTTGTGGGGCGGCAGTGGCTCAGGGGTAGAGTGCCTGGATGGTAACCGTAAGGTTGCCAGTTCAAACCCGGGCTCCCCCAGAGTTACTGTCAAAGTGTCCTTGAGCAAGACACTGAACCCCTAATTGCTCCCGATGTGCTAGTTGGTGCCTTGCATGGTTTCCGCTGCCATCGGTGTATGAATGGGTGAATGTAATGCACAATCTCTGTAAAGCACCTTGGATAAAGGCGCGTAGCGCCTTTATCCAAGGTGCTTTACAGAGATTGTGCATGCACCATTTACCATTTATGTTAAATTGGACATTTTCATGGTAAAAGGTTAGCTGGACAGGGTTCTTTCAGACATAAGCCCCAACCATTACATCTCAGGAAACAGGGGGAGAGAGCACCGTCTCCCGATGGTCCTCCAGCACCTTGATGTCATGACATGGGACTTGAACCTGCCAACTGTCTGTAGCAGAGGCAACGGGTCAAGCGCTCCACACCATTGAGCCAAGGCACCTTTGGGCAATCAGTAGATTTCTCCTGGTGCTTTTGAGTTTTTATTTTTTATTCAAGCCTTGAAAAGTTGAAATTACTGCAGCATTGAGCTGTAGGAGGAACAGGACTTGAACATGGAATGTCTGTACTGAAAGCCTGATGATTAGACCACTGCACCATCAGTCAGACACTCTCAGGCAAAGTCTCCTGGTAATTTTGAAGTGATCTTTTGTGCGTTAGCCTTCAGTAAAGTTTAAATAACACAGACTCATATTAATCAGATGTTTCTTAGCGCTGTTGTTGAGGTCTTCTTTTGTATGATAGTGTAACAGCCGGGAATCGAACCCTGGTCTCCCACGTGGAAAGCCAACATCTTAACCACTACGACAATTAGAGTTTTGAGGTAGGCAGGCTGAGGCTGTGAGCCACTGCTAGAATAGCAGTAAATGAAGCTCAATAACTAGCATTACACTTTAGGAAGTGTGGGATTTGAACAACTCTCTGTGCTGAATAGCCCCTACTACACCATCACTCAGTAACATCTGCCTCTTTGTACTGTTGAAGCGATCATTTGTAT
Source organism: Protomyctophum parallelum (assembly GCF_964188405.1). Lineage (NCBI taxonomy): Eukaryota > Metazoa > Chordata > Actinopteri > Myctophiformes > Myctophidae > Protomyctophum > Protomyctophum parallelum. The sequence goes on from NC_139713.1 coordinate 31,773,263, forward strand.
GTTAGCCTTCAGATAGTAAAGTTGAAAGAATCAAGAGTTGAACATAGACTCACGTTCATCAGAGTGTAACACCCAGTAATCGAACACAGGTCCCCTGCACTGAAGGCCAACATCTTAACCACTAAGCCAAAGCAACTGCCTATGGCTGAGCCATAGGCAGTTGCTTTTTTCATTTTTTCATTTTTTTCAAATCCTCAAAAATGATGAAAAACGGCGTGCTATAGTATGCCGTACGATATGGGCTATAGCCCATTGTCCAAAATGATAAAAAACGAGGATACATTTTTTTTATCAAAAATTAAAAAAACGATGGGCTATAACCCATCGTTTTTTTCATTTTTTCACTTTTTTTCAAATCCTCAAAAATGATGAAAAACGCCGTGCTATAGTATGCCGTACGATGTGGGCTATAGCCCATGGTCCAAAATGATGAAAAACGAGGATAAAAAAATGAATTCAAAAATTCAAAAAACGATGGGCTATAACCCATCGTTTTTTTCATTTTTTCATTTTTTTCAAATCCTCAAAAATGATGAAAAACGGCGTGCTATCGTATGATCGTATGGGCTATAGCCCATGGTCCAAAATGATGACGTTCTCTCTACCGCAACATACTTAAAAGTATAGCGGTGTATGAGAATGGGTGTTGCGGAGGATGAGAAACATTAACATTGTGCTATAGGAGCAATGGGACTTGAACATAGAATGTCCGTACAGAGAGACTGATCATTAGACCATTGCACCATCAGTCAGACACACAGTGAACATCTCCTGGTAATTGTGTGTGTTAGCCCTCAGTTGGTAAAGTTGAAACACTCCAGCATTATAAAGCTATAGGAGAACAGGGATTTGAACATTTAGAGATGTATTAACTGAAGGCTCACAGCCTCAGCCTGATAACCTCAAAAGTCTCATATCTCCCCTGAGCCATAGGCAGTTGCTTTGGCTTAGTGGTTAAGATGTTGGCCTTCAGTGCAGGGGACCTGTGTTCGATTCCTGGGTGTTACACTCTGATGAACGTGAGTCTATGTTCAACTCTTGATTCTTTCAACTTTACTATCTGAAGGCTAACATACAAAAGATCGCTTCAACAGTACAAAGAGGCAGATGTTACTGAGTGATGTTGTAGTAGGGGCTATTCAGCACAGAGAGTTCATGTTCAAATCCCACTCTTCCTAAAGTTTAATGCTAGTTATTGAGCTTCATTTACTGCTATTCTAGCAGTGGCTCACAGCCTCAGCCTGACTACCTCAAAACTCTAATTGTCGTAGTGGTTAAGATGTTGGCTTTCCACGTGGGAGACCAGGGTTCGATTCCCGGCTATTACACTATCATACAAAAGAAGACCTCAACAACAGCGCTAAGAAACATCTGATTAATATGAGTCTGTGTTATTTAAACTTTACTGAAGGCTAACGCACAAAAGATCACTTCAAAACTACCAGGAGACTTTGCCTGAGAGTGTCTGACTGATGGTGCAGTGGTCTAATCATCAGGCTTTCAGTACAGACATTCCATGTTCAAGTCCTGTTCCTCCTACAGCTCAATGCTGCAGTAATTTGAACTTTTCAAGGCTTGAATAAAAAAGAAAAACTCAAAAGCACCAGGAGACATCTGCTGAATGCCCCAAGGTGCCTTGTGGGGCGGCAGTGGCTCAGGGGTAGAGTGCCTGGATGGTAACCGTAAGGTTGCCAGTTCAAACCCGGGCTCCCCCAGAGTTACTGTCAAAGTGTCCTTGAGCAAGACACTGAACCCCTAATTGCTCCCGATGTGCTAGTTGGTGCCTTGCATGGTTTCCGCTGCCATCGGTGTATGAATGGGTGATTGTAATGCACAAACTCTGTAAAGCACCTTGGATAAAGGCGCGTAGCGCCTTTATCCAGGGTGCTTTACAGAGATTGTGCATGCACCATTCACCATTTATGTTAAATTGGACATTTTCATGGTAAAAGGTTAGCTGGACAGGGTTCTTTCAGCAGAGGCAACGGGCCAAGCGCTCCACACCATTGAGCCAAGGCACCTTTGGGCAATCAGTAGATGTCTCCTGGTGCTTTTGAGTTTTTATTTTTTATTCAAGCCTTGAAAAGTTCAAATTACTGCAGCATTGAGCTGTAGGAGGAACAGGACTTGAACATGGAATGTCTGTACTGAAAGCCTGATGATTAGACCACTGCACCATCAGTCAGACACTCTCAGGCAAAGTCTCCTGGTAATTTTGAAGTGATCTTTTGTGCGTTAGCCTTCAGTAAAGTTTAAATAACACAGACTCATATTAATCAGATGTTTCTTAGCGCTGTTGTTGAGGTCTTCTTTTGTATGATAGTGTAACAGCCGGGAATCGAACCCTGGTCTCCCACGTGGAAAGCCAACATCTTAACCACTACGACAATTAGAGTTTTGAGGTAGGCAGGCTGAGGCTGTGAGCCACTGCTAGAATAGCAGTAAATGAAGCTCAATAACTAGCATTACACTTTAGGAAGTGTGGGATTTGAACAACTCTCTGTGCTGAATAGCCCCTACTACACCATCACTCAGTAACATCTGCCTCTTTGTACTGTTGAAGCGATCATTTGTATGTTAGCCTTCAGATAGTAAAGTTGAAAGAATCAAGAGTTGAACATAGACTCACGTTCATCAGAGTGTAACACCCAGTAATCGAACACAGGTCCCCTGCACTGAAGGCCAACATCTTAACCACTAAGCCAAAGCAACTGCCTATGGCTGAGCCATAGGCAGTTGCTTTTTTCATTTTTTTCAAATCCTCAAAAATGATGAAAAACGGCGTGCTATAGTATGCCGTACGATATGGGCTATAGCCCATTGTCCAAAATGATAAAAAACGAGGATACATTTTTTTTATCAAAAATTAAAAAAACGATGGGCTATAACCCATCGTTTTTTTCATTTTTTCACTTTTTTTCAAATCCTCAAAAATGATGAAAAACGCCGTGCTATAGTATGCCGTACGATGTGGGCTATAGCCCATGGTCCAAAATGATGAAAAACGAGGATAAAAAAATGAATTCAAAAATTCAAAAAACGATGGGCTATAACCCATCGTTTTTTTCATTTTTTCATTTTTTTCAAATCCTCAAAAATGATGAAAAACGGCGTGCTATCGTATGATCGTATGGGCTATAGCCCATGGTCCAAAATGATGACGTTCTCTCTACCGCAACATACTTAAAAGTATAGCGGTGTATGAGAATGGGTGTTGCGGAGGATGAGAAACATTAACATTGTGCTATAGGAGCAATGGGACTTGAACATAGAATGTCCGTACAGAGAGACTGATCATTAGACCATTGCACCATCAGTCAGACACACACAATCAAAGCCACAAAATAATACAGATGTTATTTACAATTTATTATTTACAATATAATATTTTCTATTACAATTCATTTAACTTGAAATGAAAACATTGGGTGGGGGGGGGGGGGGGCAACATAGCTTTTCATTCAAATGAAAACCATGGCTTTGAAAACACATACAGTAGGACAGGATGACAAGGAGGATCATCACAATCACAGATTATGCACATTAGAATGAACAGTAAGTACCTCGCGATGTCTGCAGTTGGTATCGGTGGAGGACACGAAGTAAGTTGATTTTTTTTGAGTATCTGTAATTTACACAAGTATTTGTATTTTTTGGATTCTTTGACTTTCACACTCCACTACAACGCAAGGAAATGTAGTGGAGACAGTACGTTATGATTTAACCGCTTAAAGGGCAAGAACACTTTGGTTGAGGTTCGGGTTGTGTAGTTTACCTTGCCATGATGTAACTCCAAAGGTATGGGCAAGAAGTAAAAAAAAAAGGTTGCTCCTTTGATTAGAAACGGATCATTCAAAATATACAGTATGTATCATCGGAACGTTATGGCAAGAGGCGAACAATTTGTCGAAAATAGCAGATCTCCAAGCTCACAACACACATGCAATGTGCCGTGAAGTTGTAAATTGGGTATTATTTTTGCTTTCCAGCATAGGCTTTAAGTAGATCTGATCAGAAAACCAGAAGTGGACTTGAACTATACTTTTCCCATCAAAATGTCTTCGTCAAAAAATGCCGATCTACAAGGTCAAAATGTGTTGCATTGTGAGCTTGTAGAGAGTGTTGCACTGTTGAGGTCACAGAAGCCATATTGCAAGGTGGTCAGACACACATTCGTGCCAGAACAATATAGTGTAGAGATGTCCCGATCCGATCACATGATCGGAAAGCGGCACCGATCACATGATTTTCAAAAGATCGGAATTAGCTATGTATGGATATTTGCATCCACATGCAGCTCCACTTCCAGTCTGTGTCTGCAGCAGCCTGTGTCTCCGTCTGTGTGTTTGTGTAACATTTTAGATCATTAAGGCCTGACTCACACCTTTCGATCTAGCATACAACATTGATGCATGCTAGATGTATGAGACTTGTTTACTGATGCAGGCTCCCAATGCATTTCCAATGGAAGTCACATGGTTTGACAACATTTGTGTTGTACGGCTTTTCGGCTGTGTTTTGACTGCCCCCCTCCCCCGCATACAACAAAAATGTTGTGTCAAACCATGTGACTCCCATTGGAAATGAATTGCGAGCTTGCATCAGTCAATAAGTCTCATGCATCAGCTATACATCAATCTGTTGTGCACGTGTGAGTCAGGCCTTAGAGAGGCGTGAAAGACACCCATGATGAAAACAAAGGAAATACAACACCTGCTATGGAAGTAAAGTATGCATGATGGTATAGATTTCTGTAGTACTATCTCTGAATGAGAGAGATTCTCTATACGAGTTTTAACTTGACTTCAGTTCTATAAGCTGTAGTTTCAAAACTATTCTCTCAATCTAATGAACCAATACAACATTATTTTTGCTATGATTCCCTGCTTTCATAAATAAAATAAAAACACAAAAAAAAAAAAATTAAAGGTAACAACAGAATAGACTAGAATACATTTCTAACATTGCAATGGTACAAAAAAACAAAAAAATATATAGGCCTACAGTATTTATATTTTTGTCACTTTAGGGCATTTGTTGCATGGGTAGGGCATCAATATTTGTATACATAGGCCTATCATGATATTAGACTGGATATAGTCTGTGATTTAGGATATTGTACTACTGTGATGGCACAAGTGTTGTATATAACTATAAAGATCGGATCAGGAAAAATCGGTATCTGCATATTAAAAATGATCGGAATCGGATTGGGAGCAAAAAAACGTGATCGGGACATCCCTAAATACGTGTTAATGTAAATGTCTCCCACACATACAGCACAACAGCACATGTGGCAAAGATTCCCATCTGGATCAAACTGGAAAGGCAGCTCAGCAAATTCATTTTAAACTATTTAGGAACACATAACTCGTGGAGAAAGAGACCGGCTGTCTACGGTTAAATGATTCAGTTAGGATAACGGTCACATGTCCATACCTGCTTCCGGGCTGTTGCATTGACATCCCTGTTGTGCAAGACAACTTCTTCCACGGTTATTGACCCATTAGGACCCATGAGGCCGTATTCTGCAAAAAATAATGCCTTCTAAATCAGTAGTTCTCACAATTTCAAAAGATAGCAGTTGTACAAGCTCGCTACATGGCACAAAGTGACATGCTGTGAGCTTGTATATCTGCTATCAGTGAATAGCCAGCAAAATAATTATGAGCTTATATTTTTGTTCCAGTTTCAATTTGTCTCTCTATTATCACATTTCCCTCGTTTATCCCGCATATGTGTTCTCTCTGCTGATTGGATAAAGTTGGTGTCCCAACCTGAAAAATTTATTTTCTGTGACCTCAATTACAACCTGAACTTTGAACATTCAGTGAAACCTTCGGTGGTCTGGGGTTTTCTCTGTGTTCTGAAGTCTTTTGAGCTGTAATGAAAACATAACATTTTGCCAGCAGACGTCACCATTGAAGGATTTTACCTGTCAATAACCCCCCCCCCCCCCCTCCGGTCGAAAAATATCGCATCCGGGGAAAATACATCTGACGGATGTTCCGGCCCGACACTTCCGCCGATACCGTCTCTGCCTTAGGTTGTGTCCCGGCTTTTCTCTTCGCAGATGAGTAAGGCTGGGACCGAGGCTAGGTGCGGGGAGGAGAGACGGCGGGTTTAAAAAATAAAAAATAAATACAAATTATGTCACCAGACCTTTAAAGGAATACTCAGGATTTTAATGATGTTTTCCCAACCATTAACCTTTGTTCTCATCCCTGAACCTTATCACATGTACATTCAGTTTGCCTCCACTAACCACTGGTTCTGATGTGAGGAGATTTGTGTATGTGTGTGTGTGTGTGTGTGTGTGTGTGTGTGTGTGTGTGTGTGTGTGTGTGCGTGCGTGCTTTGTGCTCACATCAGAACAATGAGATCTAGGTTCAAAATTGGCAAAGGTTCCCTTTGAGCCCATTAAAACTGGGAAAGCATCTGTGTCCTTTTTAGATGTTTGCGTTGGCTATTCAAAAATAGCAGATGTACAAACTGTACAAACTGACTTAAGGACCCTTTCTGGACTTTTCAGAAATGTTTCACAAATAGCAGATGTACAAGCTTGTCGCATGGCACGAAGTGACGCGCTATGGTCTTGTACATCTGTGAATAGCCCACGTGAAAAATCTAAAATGAGACACCTGATGAAGTGCAGAGCGATAAGATGTCCACATCCAACATGTATGTTATAACCAAGGCCACAGTATCAGGTTACAGGCATATTAAATACATAGAAAAAAATATATAACAAATAAATAAATAAATAAAATTGACAGGTTTCAATCTGGTGGGTACTGTAGTGTAGGTATGTCCTCAAACCCTGCTAGTCATTTAAAGTGTTTAATCTAGTGATACTGTAGATCTAAATTTAAAACTAATTCTAAACTTGGTTTAAGTTAAGATACATGGCTGAGTTAAGATTAAAACAAAAAACCCAAGCAACTATTTGTGGCATACAGCAAAAGGAAAGGACTGTACATCGTTATAAACAAGAAGTGATATCTTCAAGAGTATAATTACAAATTAAATGGAAAACTATGAAGAAAAGGCTATTTTAAAGGCTATGGCAAAACAAATGTAACTATTTTTGATCATTGTTTTTGCTTGGTCTTGGCATAATACGCTGTTTAAATTTAGTTCCACTTTTAAGTTCAGAGAGATCGATTCCAAAATATCTCTCAAATCTGTGTTTTGGATAGTCAGTGTCGCCTACAAAACCTGGTGGCAATATGTAGTGCTTATTAGATCTGTTAACTTTGCTTCAGATGTTTGATTGTGTTGTGTGTGTGTGTGTGTGTGTGTGTGTGTGTGTGTGTGTGTGTGTGTGTGTGTGTGTGTGTGTGTGTGTGTGTGTGTGTGTGTGTGTGTGTGTGTGTGTGTGTGTGTGCGCGTGCGTGCGCGTGTGTGTGCGCGCGTGCGTGCGTGCGCGCTCCGAGGAAGTCTCTTTTTTAAAGCACCACGAAGGAACTACAATATTACATTCAGTGTTTATTTTTCTTTCTTTCTTTTTTCTTTTTTTAAGTCAACCCCTTTTCTCTGAACGATAATTTACATATTCAAACTGCACTGTTTCATATTTGAATGTTTATCCCCCCGTCCCAAATTTTAATAAAAGTAGGCCACACAAAAAATACATCTCCCCCCCCCCCCCCACCCCAAGTAGCTATTACACAATGTCCAGTGACTTCGGAGGTTCTTCTGGGCTCTCCTGGTCTTTTTCCAAAAACATTACCAGTCATTTGGAGAGACACCTGCCAGCTGCAGTGTGTTAGCGATGATGAGGCGGTACATTGATCAGTGTCATCTTGCCCGGGAGGAAGGAGCAACAACACGTGCGGCCTTCAGGTCTTCCGAAACTCAAAGTTCTTTTAATCTGCCATTTCACAAAATGGTTTGCTTTACGGGGGGAGCGCCATCTCCTCGAGAGTGTAACATGAAACCAAATGGGTCCAGGCATTCGGTTTCATTTTAAGCTCTCAAGGAGATGGCGCTCCTCCCGTAAAGCAAACCAATTTTTTGCTCCTTTCATTAAAGAACTGTATAATTACTAAAGTAACCTCTAGGCCTCGTCTCATCGGAGCTTGGTGTTGCCGTACGTGTTGCGCTGCACGGAGATGAGCTTCTCCATGCAGGCGATGCGTGTCTCATGCAAGGAGCCGTGCCAGACGCCGCCGCCGCTGCTGGGGGGGCGGACACCCTCCTCGCTCCGGCAGTGCACATACGCCATGGTGTCGGTGCGGCTCTGGATGTAGGCGCTGCGCAGCAGCGCACGGCAGTAGCGGCTAATCCTCTCCACCCTGCGCAGGATCAGGTGAGCTTTCCTGTGGAAGAAGGAGGAGGAGACAAAGGCCACGAGGAATCCACGTCAGACAGTGTTGATTTCGTCGACTGCAGCTATGGCGAAAAATGCCTTTTTTTTTTCCACAGATGAATAGCTAAATAGAAACTAAGCTATGATGGCTAAAAGTAAATATTTTGACAATTATGTCAAAAAATATAAACTAGACTAAAATGTTAGGGGTCTTGAAGCGAAACGTTTTGGGAACCACCACTGCATGCGCTGTAGAAACGTTATACTGTAACGTGAGCGATGCCATAGACTGGTCAGTGGTGGTCAGCATTCATTCTGTAGAAACGTTATACTGTACGTGAGCGATGCCATAGACTGGTCAGTGGTGGTCAGCATTCATTCTGTAGAAACGTTATACTGTAACGTGAGCGATGCCATAGACTGGTCAGTGGTGGTCAGCATTCATTCTGTAGAAACGTTATACTGTAACGTGAGCGATGCCATAGACTGGTCAGTGGTGGTCAGCATTCATTCCCAGATCCCTCTTGGGAGCCACGCAGTCATTAGACCCCGTCTTGCTCTCTCGCGCCGTGTGCCACGCATAAATGTGTGTTGCATCACAACCCTGATGGGATGGGGTTTCCCAGCCCCGAAGGATGACGTAATAGCATTGTGGATATACGGTATAGTCAATAGCTGTATCCCCTGCTGCATAGACAGCTGAAAGCACTATACATTAAGCCAGATTGAAGTGGAGAAGCTACCAGTCCATGTGCATAATGCACGCATGCATGCGCGCACGCACGCCCAACATGCAAAACACTTTCAAGCCTAATATCGTTGCTGTCGGGCCAAAACCTTGTATGTCCAAAACCGTTCCTTTTATTTATTAAAAAATAATAATACTGTGAAATAGCGAAAATAGGCAATCTACAAGCTCAGGTTGAGAGCTTGTAGATCCCATGCTGTTTCCGCACCAAGGTTTTTCCGACCGACAGCAACAACATTCTGTATCCTATAGAGCAGGGGTCTTCAACAGGGGGTTCGGGGACAGGTCTTCAGGGTTACTACAAGGGGGTCCGCGGGCCGCCAAATCATTTTAAACTTTGAGGGATTTTTTTAATTGACTGTACTGGAGTATTTCCAATGTTCTATATTTTACTTCTACTCCACTACATGTCGGGGGCAAATATTATATTAATATTAATATATATAATACTCCACTACGAGTTTAGTTTCTATTTCCTTGGAGCCAGCCTTGGAGCCAGAGATAGATAGATAGATAGATAGATAGATAGATAGATAGATAGATAGATAGATAGATAGATAGATAGATAGATAGATAGATAGATAGATAGATAGATAGATAGATAGATAGATAGATAGATAGATAGATAGATAGATAGATAGATAGATAGATAGATAAATGTGCCTGTGACCCTAATGCCTTGCTAAACTGCATGTGGGTTCTTAAAATTGTAAGTGTAGGTTGATAATCAATGGGAAGTAATCAGTTACAACTTACAACAGAAACAATGCAACAAGCCTGTGGCAACCAGGATGGGAAACTTGGATTTGTACTTTTGAAACATTTAAAATGACGATGCAGTACAAAATAATAGTGCTGCCGCCATGCCATGATTTAGTATACTACAGTAAGTTGTCGATTATGTTTAATACAGAAATTGTCTTTTTCATTTCTTTTATTCTGTTTTTGAGGTACATAAAACGGTCTTAAAGGTAATTAAATTGTCACTTTACTGTGAACGGGGGACCCACTGTCCACAGGTTGAGAATCAGTGTGTTTCAGTGTAATAACTCCGTTGGTCAGTTGTAGGTATTTTCAGGCTATATGCTCCATGGAAGGAGTTGCTGAGTGCTGACTATGCATTGCGTTTCAAATGGCCATTCTGTTACCTTTTAAAAGGCACCACCGATAGAAACGGATCATAAATTACACCAATGAGGCCAAGCCCTGCCAACTTCAGGCAGTAAATAACTCCCAGTCGCTCATCCAAATGCTTTCCCTACGCACTTCCCTACGCACTCCCTACGCTTCTGAGATGTATAAAAACAATGCCATGCTAGCAGACTATATGTCGTCCAGTGTAAAAAACGCAAAAGCAATGTCATGCAAAACTATGCTGTTCAATGTAAAAACCATAAAGAAATGCCATGCATCACTATGTCATCAAATGTAAAACATATAAAGGCGTTACGTTACATTATGTCGTCCAATGAAATGTATGCAACTAGACTGTAACCTAGAAAAAGTGCAGCTCGGAGCATAGGTCAGGTAGGTCATTGTGGGCCGGCAATGTTTGGAATTCATGCAGTCATTATAGAGGTAAGTGGTTATCTGTAGAAGTTGAGGGATTAATGAAAATGTGTAGGAGAAATGTTAAAAAATATATGTTTTGCAAAAACTTGAAAACTTGAAAATGGTGACATTTCTTCCTCTGCCTTCGGCGGCAATCGGCAACAGCATTTCTACATTATATAAATGTAAATATTATAATACAGACACGACAACATAACTCAAGTGTAGCGATAATAACCAGAACCTTAAATATAGCAATGAATTAAAAACCTTAAAATAAAACTTGTGAGTGAATAAATGATAAACCTTGAAATAAAACCTTGACCCAGAGTGCTCTGCCAGTGCATATATTTTACACCTGGCTGCAACCATTAGCTTTCTCCTTGAGGGCACTCACTGTCCAGTGGGCAGAACACTGTGCTGCCACTTTGATAGATGCATAAAATAATGATAATAATGACACTATACAGTAGCTCTGGCCAGTGGCGGAAGAAGTACTCACATTTTTGTACTCTACCACAGGGGGTGAGCAACTTTGATGATGGAGAGGCCCACGATATTTCCACATTCACTACAGACTGAGGGCCACATTGCATATTTATATTGAAAATATTTCTGTTCAAAAGTAGGCGATCTACAAGCTCAAAACGCGTTACTTGTAGATCAGCTATTTTTGCAATATTTCCGTTGAAATGCTGAATATTAGTTTTGCTATTTTTGAATTGGAATCCTGAAAAGTAACCTTTTTATTTAATTTAAAATGCATTTAGTTATAGTTATGTTGACTTAATGAACTAAACAAATACACATAAATTGGGCACAAAAAAAGACAATAACATTTTAATACTAGTAATTAATTAAGCTATAGATATATAGACTGAAGTAATTAAAGCGGGTCATGTTTGGAACAGCTCAACAGCTCAACAAAGTTTGCTGTCAAAATCAACACTGCCCTGGAACCCCCTCAAGTCCTACTTATTGTGCGTGTGAAAATATTTGGGGCCATCGGAGCAGTGGCCATCTCCAACGCCTCCCCCCCCCCCCCAAAAAAAAAAACATTCCACCATTTATTGTGCGGCCGCAGGCCTTTACAGGTAACCAGAGAAGTGGCTTTTTATGAATGAATATTATGGCCTCCATATACAAACAAGCGCCTTCCTTTATTCACTGCTACCCTTGTGGTGCCAGCGCTTGGAGCCCTGCGCCTTCGTTAAGGCCCAAAGACCCACAGCTGGCTCACTGGAGAACAGTCCTTCGTTTGCCGTCGGGACAGAAACCTCATATCTCCATATTTTAACTTCAGTTTTTTTGTTTGAGTATCGCGGCAAAAAGAAAAGGCAAACAATGTATGTATGTGAAAGTGTCTTTGAGTTCTATGAATATTGTATAAGTATTAACAAGAGAGCGTTTGACTAAATTGGATCCAATGGAAAATCCTGCAAAGTAACCGTCTTGGACATATGAGGTTATACTGCCCGACAGTGACACCTTGCAAAAACAAGGCCATCATTTTGTAGACTTAGCACTTGTTTGGTCCAGTGACCAAACGGCTCTAGAAATAATGAAAAAAAAAATATGAAAAAAGGTAAATGAGAGGAAATAAAAACACGGGATGAACTTGAGCAAATGAATGAAAATATATTGCGATGCCATGTGGCTTCTTTTATGAGATGTATGCTCTTATGAGATGGTACTCCAATGGAACAAAACTCGTCATGATTGGTTGGATGCCAACATGCCCCTAACCCCCCCCCCCCCCCACACACACACACACACACACACACACACACACACACACACTCTCCTCGCAAGGCGCAGACAGACCCTTCTCGTTTTATGGGGCAAGGATTTGCAGCGAAAGCCTAAACCAATATTTTGCTGTCCAGAATTATTGCTGACCATGGTGTTTGTGTGTGTGTGTGTGTGTGTGTGTGCGTGCATGCATGCATGCGTGCGTGCGTGCGTACAGTATGCCGTGTTTCCTTGCCTGTGAAAAAGGTGTGATCCACCTACCAGTATGTAGCAATATACAGTAACTTCACACCGCCTAGACACCATTATGGATTTTAACCACTTTGTTGACCGGAGTCCCTCATGGCCAGGAAGGGCGAGATCAAAAATAATTGTTGTGGCGTAAAAGTACAATATTTGCCAAGTAGTGGAGTGTAGAAAAGTAAAAGTATACAGAACATCGGGGGGGAAACACCAGTAAAGCAGAAGTACCTCAAAAACGTACTTGATACCAGAGTCCGATTCTAAAAAAAAACACCTTCTAAAAACCTATCCTAAGTTTTCTGAAAACCTTAAAATTCTGTATCCTTCAAAATGTATAGCAATACATATATATATATATATATATATGAGACACAGAGCATACACAGCATCCCGATTCAAAGGTATAAAACAAGTACAGTACTTGAGTAAATGTACTTCCCACTACTGGTTAAAAGCACTCCTCACCTGGGGCCCAGCTCGTCCTCACTGCGCCAGACAAAGTCTCCAAACTTCTCGTAGTGGGAGTTGTAGTGATGCTGCACTCGATAGAGCAAAGGGGGCGGGACCTCCATCAGTGTGTTGTAGGCCGTCTGCTGCTCTTTGCCGCTGGTGTAGCCGTTGTACAGGTTGTACACTTTGTCGGCTATCTCTGCAGAGAGAGCGAGAGAGAGAGAGAGAGAGAGAGAGGGACAGAGAGAGAGAGAGAGAGAGAGCACTATACAACAGCAGTTCTCAAAGTGGGGTGGGGGGTGGTTCCTGGGAGTCCCCAAGCAGCAATTAACAGTAGTTAAAGTAGAATTCCGGACAAGCCGTTTTCTTACAGAATTCTTATAATGTTATATCCATTAACCAAGCACGGCTCTGTACACAGACTCTGTACACAGAGTTTTGTCCTAAATGGGCTTTCGTAAAAGGCGAACCGCCAATAAACCCATCCTAACTATAAGAACAGTGAGGGCCTCTCAAGCTATATGCCCGTCCATCTAGACGTGTGTTGCACAATATAGATAAGTGTTTTCGTGTTCACAACCATACATTAAACTGGCGTCCCAGTTTTGGGCTCATCATTATAGGTAGATTTACTCAATATTGTAAAAAAAAGCCGGTGCCCGGCTGTAGAGCACAGAGTCGGTCACGATGGACGTTGGAGATCCATGCCCCACCCGGATATGCATAAGCTCCATAGAGCCTGTTCAGGGGCCCTGTCCAGAGCCCGGGCAGAGGCCCGGACAACTATTGGTCTGACCGACTTCACACTATTCAAAAAATAGCAAATCTGCAAGCTTGTGGCAAGTCACGGTACGTCTGCTATTCTTGAACGATTCTGAAAAATAAAGTTTTTTTTTTTTGAAAAGTTGATTCATCGGGGGCGGGGCAAAAAAAAAAACGAACTAACTAAGATTTTAATTAGAACAACAATATAAAAATAAATAAATAACCTTTTTTTTTCTTTAAAAAGATACCGACATACTTGATAGGAACTTTCAATAAACTTGGAAGAAGATGATGCAGTTACTTATTTTGTAATGCTAAATTGTGAGACTGAACCCAAAGACTCCTATACAGTCTGGTTATTTGGAAGGGTTTGGAGGAATTCCACATCCGACATTCAAAGTTCAGCTACTTGATAGAAACCTCACTGAAGCAGTAAATAAATAATGAACAGGTTTAATTGACTGATCATTAAAATAAACATGCAGAGGCATACAGCACCCAGCTGCCCAATGCCTGCTGTGCTGCTTGTTTTCTCTGTTTTTGTTCTTGTTTGAGCGGTGCCCCATATTTGAGACGTATTGGAGTGGCGCTCCAATACGCAGTTTGTGTGTGTGTGTGTGTGTGTGTGTGTGTGTGTGTGTGTGTGTGTCCATTTCAGCACGGACAGCTGCAGTAGCGCTCTGTGACCTGGGGTGGCACTGTTGAGCGGCTAGCGCTGTGTGACCTGGGGTTTTCCCTAGAGTTCAGTACAGTACCTATAACAATAACAGCATAGTTGCACCGCTCACACAGATGTGATTTTTTTTAAATTAAATCTATTAACTGTTGCAGCCCCAGTTAGCAGGCGTGAAAAGTGACTAAGTACATTCACTTAAGTACTGTACTTTACTTGAGCATTTACGATATCCAATACTTTTACTTCTGCTCCACTACTACCAGTTAGTAGCCTACCTTCTGCTCGACTATCGTCCACCATTGGACAAGATGTCCTCACCGAGACAAAGCTGGACTCAGAGCGACTGCCTCGGCTGTCCACTGCATGGAGAGTAAACCTGAGAGAGAGACAGAGAGAGTGAGAGAGAGAGACAGAGAGAGTGAGAGAGAGAGAGAGAGAGACAGATAGAGAGAGAGTGTGAGAGAGGGAGAGAAAGAGAGAGAGAGAGGGAGAGAATTTTAGGGCATGGGCATCTCAAGCTATTATGCCTGTCCATCTAGACGTGTGTTGCACAATATAGACAAGTAAGACACGCAAACGCGGGAAGCGAACGCAGCTCGTAAATTGCAATAACAACAATTACGTACTTTTTTTTCCTTTGTTTTCTACTGTGTGTGTGTGTGTGGTTGTGTGTGTGTGTGTGTGTGTGTGTGTGTGTGTGTGTGTGTGTGTGTGTGTGTGTGTGTGTGTGTGTGTGTGTGTGTGTGTGTGTGTGTGTGTGTGTGTGCTACAGCTGCGCCCTCTGGTGGCGGGTGGGTGGTGTCACAGCGGGACAGACAGACACACAGACATGATCTGCAGGGTCTCATAGTTAGTGCTCACTGGTTCGCAATCACTGCGTTCGCAATAAATGTTTTCGTGTTCACAACCATACATTAAAATGGCGTCCCAGTTTAGAGCACAGAGTCGGTCATGATGGACGTTGGAGATCCATGCCCCACCCGGATATGCATAAGCTCCATAGAGCCTGTTCAGGGGCCCTGTCCAGAGCCCGGGCAGAGGCCTGGACAACCATGGGTCCGACCGACTTCACACAGGGCACCGCACTCCCTGCGGGGGTGTGGAATGCGTGTGGTGAATTTGAAGTCGGTGAGGCAAACGGTTCTCGAGTTACGTGCATTACAGACGTACAGACAGACAGACGTACTGAGACTTGGTGCATTTATAGGAAAATAAAATATGAAATTGTCAAAAGTAGCATAAACACAAGCGATGCGACACGTTGTGTGAGCTTGTAGATCTTCAATTTTCGCTATCTTTGAAATCGGATGTAAGCGATTTAGGGTCCCGGTTTGAGTTTTAGAAAATGTGGTCACTCTTAAGGCCTAGCCTGAAGCCCCTTTTGAATATATGACCCGTGAGTAAGGAGCTCAGGAGGTAGTGGGATTAGCACATGCTGGGGAGGAAGTCAAGGTATTAACAGTAAACTATGATAACATAATGTGGAAATGCCATACACCAGGTTTTCTTGTGTTCCAAGCTGGACCTCATTACCGCCCCTTTATACCCAGAAAGATAAGATACAGAGGGACCATGGGCCAACAGGTCATGGTGCTGTATAGGGCCTGTAGGCCTATAATATGGGCCCAAACTGTTCTGAATATGGCTCTGATGGCGCCATAGAGGTTGCGGGTTTGAATCTTTGTCAGGCATCTATGCAAACACAATTGGGGGATGCCAGGTGGGGATTTATCATTGCATGTATACTCCTACGGGCTGGGGGCAGCACCTGTCAGCGGGGAGTATTGGGCAGGTGCAGTAGGACGAAGACCTTATATGTCCTCCCGGTGGGGGCTCCTCACTGGCAGGTGAGTCAGTGGGATATAGCAGTGTCAACACAGAAATGTGTGTGGGGAGGAATTCGATGGCATAATGACTAAAGTGGGGAGAAAAAAGGGGTACAAAATAATTGGCTATTCACTACACAGAGGTGATAAGCATACAACTAACTACAAAGCGCATATCTCCACCAGGCGGGGTTGTCTACAAAGTCGGGGGTTGCAGCCATCTCAAGGAAGCTGTGGGGGGGACTTTTCAACATGTACAGTTGATTGGCTGTTCATGTATGGTGTTTTGGTAAAAAGAAATAGGCCCTCCCTCTAAATGTGGATTGATTGTAGGGGTCGAGAGTAATAGGCTGGTATTGCGGCACTATGAGACCTATTAAAAAAAAACTACTGGCCTACTGGCCAAAAATAAAATGTTGCAGATAAATCCAGCAGTGTCTGAGATTAGTTAGACAGACACACAGACAGACAAACGGTCAAAGACATCATCTCCAGGCGACAAGGTCCCCCCATTCATAAATAATACAGTACATATTTCACACTAACATCAAGGGTGAACGTATCAACTGAGCTTTAATGTCTCAGCAGAATTTGTGCTGACTCGCCACTGGGGAACGTCAAATAACCAAGAAACAACCCACTGTTTAAAAACCACTATCAATACTTCTGACTGAGTTACAAAAGAGCAGCTGAGAGTACATTTTATTTTACATGACATTTATATGAAAATGAGCATGGATAAAAAAAAATCACGAGTAGGCAGATTTCTCTTTTGCTCCATCACAAAATGATATCTCTTTTTTCTTCCTGCTCTTGGCTCTCATTGGTTGCGTCTCACTCCTTCTCTGTCTTTTGTTTTGAGGGAGCATGTTCCGATGCCGCCAAGTGATTGTTTTGTTTGTAATATGGCCTGTTTGGACATTGTTCGCATAGTTTGTCCACTCTTGTTATTCAGTGGGGTGGATGCGGCATTCCCCAAGAACCTCACAAAAGACACAGAGGCCGCGAGACCCGTCCTGACTGCCTCGCCGACTCCTTTGCCCATCAAAACAATGCCGGCACATAACAGTCACATTGTTTAAATTATGTGGCCACATAACTGGCAGTCGGATAAAAAGGGGTCTGGGAGTAGGGAGGGCAGGAGGGATATTTATCAGGGCAATTTGTTCGAGTTTAGTTTGGGACCCCGGATGTGGGTCCGTCAGTCCATTGTTGCCGATTTTTGGTTGGTTATAAAGGGGCTGGCATCAATGGCAGGTACTTTTCCCTTCCTCTGCCCCTAATTACACTGCTATTATGTATTAAAGCCCTCTGTGCTCTGAAATTAAGCCTTTCAAAGACTGAATGGGAGATTTACATTCGGTATGGTAATGAAACACAGAGAGAGAAAGAACGAGAAGGACAAAGCACTCATTATGGGAGAAATGAGACATCAACAGAATAGATATTTGGGAAGGGGGGGGGGGGGGGGGGTATGAGCATGACCACAAAAAGGTATTTTGGCAAGGGTTCGGATCCCACTATGTTCACACTACTCCCACGGGAGATGACAACTTTTGATGATGATTTTTATCCGGCACACACGCGCATGTGCGCACACGCGCGCGCACAAACACAGGGGCACTGCGGGGGGCTGAGTGGCGTGGCGGACAGACAGGGAGTCTGCGGTGGTGTTTGAGTGAGCTCACTACTGGCACTAGGCGGTGATAAGGATCGCCTGGGAGAACAAAGGAACCATCCGCGGTCTGGCCCTGCCGCGAGAATGTCAAAACATCCACTAACACAACTGGCAAAACACACAATCTCCCCACCGACACACACACACACACACACACACACACACACACAGACACAAACGCACGCACACACGCGCAGTCAGAAATACAGATACACGCACACTCTCTCTCAGTTCCGTCTATCCTTTGCTGTCTCCAATTCCTCTCTCTCTCTCTCTCTCTCTCTCTCTCTCCCTCTCTCTCTATCTCTCTCTTCTATTCCAAGCCCTGTCTGACTGCAACCTGGTTGTTTGGAAGTGGATTGGTTTTGTTCGTGTGCCACAGTTTTGAAAGCTCAGCAAACAATGGGGGTGGACAAATGGCGCACTAATGTTTGTGTAAATTAACAATGTTACCATTAAAGTAACCATTGTTGTCTAATTTAACGAGACAGCGGAGAGATGGAAAGAAATGGAAGATGGATGGAGAGGGAGAGTGGGAAGGGAGGGAGAGAGACAGGGAGGGGGGAGAGAGAGAGAGAGAGAGAGAGAGAGAGAGAGAGAGAGAGAGAGAGAGAGAGAGAGAGAGAGCATCAATTAGAGCAGCATTTCTGGCATGCTGAGAGAATGCTGGGCAGACTGGCATGCCTGCTCAATGACATCAGCGTTTTGGGCCCACATCAATTGAGCTGCTCCACAAATCAATCAAGGCCACCAGTTGAATATCATTCCTGAGCGATGGAGGAATGTGTGGCAGCCAGCCACAAAAACCCATTTCTGACTTGGATTTCAATACGGTACTTGGAACAGGGTGGTGACAAAGGACTTGCCCCCCACCCAAGAGTCCTTGAGGGGCTTACAGGGGGTCTCCAGCAAAAAGTAAAGAATGAATAACCCCTGCCGTGGTTTAGTTCTCAATAATGACCGGCTCGTAGTGATAGGACCAATTATGTAAACCTAACCTAGGTTGAAAATGAGTGAAGTATTCCTTCAAGTGGTCAGATGGGTAGGCCAAATGCATTTCCAGCAGTGGTGGAAAAAGTACTAAAATGTTTCACTTTTAATACAGTAAGTAAAAGTATCAACACTGCAATGTAGAAATACTCAAGTAAAAGTCCGGAATAGAGCACCGAAGTCCACGGGGTAATTTTTACTTCATTTGTACTTTTTGCATTGAAATCCCCATAGGGGAATTTTAGATCATGCGATTGAAAAATAAGCAAATCATCCCGGCCGTTTCACTCATAAGTAAGAATCAACTGACTGTGAGAAAACGCTAATGTTATTGCTGCTGAATTAGTTACATTTTAGCTAGAAACAGACTATCAAATATGAGGGACGGACTGGCATAAACAATACAGACACACCTCCCCTACAATTTTGCTGAGACAGTTTGTTTATTTTTGGACCACAATGCTTATATGAGACGATTTTGACCCCATGTTATTCTCCATAGAGAAAAGCTTTGATGAACCAGGGGATGAGCGAGTGACGTCAGGACTTCAGCGCTCTATTCAGAAGTGACTTGAGTCCACAAGTATTGGCATAAAAATATACTTAAAAGTACCAAAAGTAACCAACAGTACTCATTATTTGAGTGTCCCATTTCAAGTTTTCAAATGTAGCCTATGAAAATCCATTTAAAATAGAAGATCTACACGCTCACAAGGCGTCGCATCCGGCTAACATGGTTACGGTAATGTATGTTTTGTAATAATAATCAAAATCTACAAAGTAAAGTAACTAAAATTTGCCTCTGATATGTTCGAGTGTAGAAGTAAAATAAATTGAAAATTTACTTTAAAAAGTAAAGTATGAATACATCAACATTGTATTAAGTACAGCACTAGTACTTGAGTAAATGTACTTACAGTAGTAGTAACTTTCCACCACTGATTTCCAGGGTTGGGAACCAGTAGCTATTGAATATGTGTTACTTTGTGTCTTACATGTCAGGAGAAAGTGCAATACATCAGGCATATGACAGCAAATACTTACTTAATTGTTTTCTTGGCACTCTATCGACTTGACCACCCTGTTGTTGGTTATGCCACTTAAAATGATCTTACGGTGTCTGAAATGAATAGATTGCAATTTTAATCATGTGGGACAGCAAATGGTTTAGAAAGAAAAAATATCTCGGCTAGTGCTGTATCCGGTCATTAAAGCAAAATGGAATACAGCATTCTCAGTCCTAAATACATTTAATCAGACCAGTGTGTGTCCAGTGGAAACCTCGTATGAATCTGATCTCAGGTCAGAATGGGTTAAAAAGGGACATTGTTGAGTGCTGGCCTTTTCCTCTTTTCTTTTATCAGTGTATATCTGATAAAACACAGCTGTAAAGAATAGAGTATGCTACGGTCATGTGACTAAAATGTGACATTTATTTCTACCATAAAAACATCTAAAGTGTATTTCTGTTAACCACTTTCAGCTTGCTTCATTCATTCATTCATTCATTCATTCATTCACTATGTGGTTTTCCTCAAGCTCTTTCTTAACCCCTAATACAGCCATTGTGTCTGTTGATTCTATTGACATGTTCAACTTCAAAGCTTCTGATTCATAAAGGCTGAGACCAAATTAATTTGAATCCCAATCAACAACAAATATTCTGTTTTCCAAAAGGGAAAATATATTTTTGTATGAATTTAAGTTCAGTTAAATACATACAGAATGTGTTAATACTAAGAAGAGTGTCAAATACTCTATAGGTATGCCTATTGCCTATACATTATAATTGGTAAGAAAATGATATTGCCGTTTTCCATTTAGACTTTAAATTAATGACCAGACACAGAGCTAACTGAAAGATTTGGTGCAATTTGCAGTGGTATACCCTTGATTTCAATGTTGCTGCTAGTTCCGTTTTTCGAAAACATTTTGCTGTCGCTTACAATTAAAATGACGATCTACCGGTATTCATTTCAGACACTGTTATACAGAGCGACTTAATGTAAGATCCGAGTGAATGGCACGAACCCTGGTGAACCAACAACAGGCTATAGTCAAGTCCACAGAGTGCCAAGAAGACAATTAAGTGCTACAAAGTAAGTATTTGCTGTCATACGCCTGATGTATTGCACCTTACCTTCTCTTGGCGTACAAGACACAAAGTAACAAATATGCAACACGCCACCGATTCCCAGCACTTTCTGGATCCGTGCCCACTTGAAAATCTGGAAAGCGCTTGCAACCTTTTGCATGAACTCCTACCAATGTACCTTTTTTTGCAAACTGTTAACATATTCAATCAATCAAAATGTTCAGTCGGTCAGATGGGGGGGCCGTGTGCATTTTGTCCAAAGGACCACTTCACCCCTTTTGCAACCAGATCTTATTTTAATGATGTTTGGGACTCGGGAGACAACAAACACTTTCCTGGGGTTTTTATGTGGGTAATATGTGTTTTTAGATATTTTAGTATTTCAGTGTCTGTGATGTCATAGACACTGGTTTCACTTCCTTCCTGGACTACATGTTGTCTCAGTAAGACAGCCCTCCCCCTCTCCACAAGGTGGGGTGAGTGCACCAAAGCATTATGGTCGTTGTAGTAATCCAGCAATCGAGTCAAACCCTAGTCAAACACACAGACTGAGACTACATTATTCTTCATGAAGTGAAAATTTCAAATTGTGCTACGGTTATCTACTACAAATACTATTAACATTAACACAATCGTTGCTGGGATTCCTTCGAAATAGGAGCTCTGGGGTGCCAGAAAGACATGGCCGCTTTTACTCTGAATTTTGGTAGGGCTAATGGGGGGTACGCCCCCTAGAGGCCAATTTATTTTATCTTTGTGGTTGCCACTAGAACCAAAATGGTTCTATAGACCTTCACCTTCAAATTAGTAGTGAAAGTTAAACTTTTACATTTGTAAATGACAACTAAATTTAACATTGAGACGGAACCCCACTTACATTGAGTGACAATGAGTTTCTTCCAGTGGTGAAATGTCCCTTTAATTTTGTTGACCCAGGCTAAGAATAAAATATTGTTTAGTCAACTAAGACTAGACTAAGAAGACTAAACCATTTCAGATGACTAATAGGATTAAAACTAAATGGTGTGTTATTCAAAATAATAATAATAATAATAATAAACTTTATTTATATAGCACCTTTTTTTACAGTGTCACAAAGTGCTTAACAATATAAAAACAAGTGTTACATAACAATCAATAACAATCAAACAGTAGGCAGAATAAAATTACATTATCAAGGGAATTAAAAGCAAACATTGGTTATCGGTTTAAAAAGTCTTTCCTATAAAAGTGGGTCTTTAATTTAGTTAAAAAAATAGCCAAGGAGCTAATAGACCTCAGGTCAGATGGCAGGCTGTTCCAGAGCCTGGGAGCCCTGCTTGAAAAGGCCCTATCCCCCTTTGTCACCATTTTTGTTCTAGGCACCTCTAGTAGGGCTAAGGTAGAGGACCTTAATTGGCGGACAGGCTGGTGGGGTTAAGACTAAGACTAAAGGTGGTCTTTAGACGAGGATGGAAAACACAACAAAGTGAAAACACATTCCAGAGTGGAAATCTTTGAGAACATAATATGATTATTAATTAATTATAAAATAATAAAATTAATAATTATTTAATTAACGACACTTTTATTCTGAAAGCAAGGATGTCTTAAATTTGCTAGCTCTCAAACAGGAAGTTCTAGATTTGCCAAAAAGACGGAGCCGTGTTGCGCAGGGTTGCGTGAAGGGGTTCTTCTTCTTGTACGTGGGTGACTGGTCTATTTGGCAGTCCGTTACCGCCACCTAGCGACATTATAGTGTTTTCATAAAGTGTTCGTTCTCGTGTAAATGGTCGATAAAAATGAGAACGCAACGGGACTTAAAAATGAACAAATCTGTGACATTTCAGGATTCAATTAAAAAAAATAGCAAAAGTAGCAGATCTACAAGCTCAAAACGTGTCGACTCGCGTTTAGGGTTGCACGGTAGGCTACTTTTGATGCTTTTGCGTGACACTGTCACTGTAGTATGATCAATTAGGGCTTTGATTAATGAAAACAATTAAAAAGTTAACTACTACAACAATAACTATAGGCTACATTTGCAGTGGTTGGATAGGGTTTTCTATTGAGACATGGACTACAGGTTGACAAGTAGCACTGCCTGAAGCTCATAGTTACTTTCGAGAGTGGTAGAAGTTTGTCCTGGTTCAAATCCTGCATATAGGGCATGAAGAATTGCAGCGAATTAAACAAAATTTGATACATCTCTGAGTGAGTTTCAACACTTTTCTTTTCTGCAAACAATGTGTAAATTCAGTCAGTGTTGTTTCCTGCATAGAATGATTGGAATGATAGGAATGATGGGAATGCTTTAACCACACTTAATTTCCTCATCTGTGACACACAATCCACATATTATTATACAGACATAGTCAAATCAAATGTGTTAATCTAACTCCAAAAGTGTACAAATTGACTCCCAAGGGGCCCATGTTTTGTATGTTTAAGTTTATTGTGACTGTTTATGATTGTGTAAATGTCTCAACCCTTGCGTCCATAATTTGAGTAAATAATTCAGCAATATTACACGAGAGGGTGTGTGTTACTGTCATTAATGGCACGCCTGCATTGCTGCAAACACAACAAGTTAAAATATGGAGACAAGAGGTGTCTGCTCCGACACAGCAACGATATGGATGTGGTTAAACATTGATGGAATTCCAACACTAGGAAAGGTGACAATGATGCCTTGATGCCTATACCTGTACCTTTCTAAGTTCTGTGGAATAATAAAGGGTTTGTCCTTCAATCTAATCTCAGAAACATCTATATACCACGGTAGTTAAAACCAAGCCTCTTGTTCATTGATATTTCCCAGCGCATCCACACGCTTAGTTTGAGATAGTGCTCCTGGCATACCTTGATGTTTTCTCCTGGCAATGTATTTGATCCACTACCAATTTCCTCTGCTGTATAGGCCGTTGCTTCGGTCCAAGCATGAAACCAGGCATCCATGACCCTGACATAGCTTCCCTGCACTATGTCACTGTGTCCAAGGGCAGCTCACTAAACTTCTTCCTACTCCTACACCATCATTGGGAGTCATACAATATTTATACAAATTGATATGAAGTTTTCCAGGAACTTTGGAGAAGTATTTAGTATTTGTTTCCTTTTTTTCCCCTCCTGTGGGTGTAAACTACAGAGCTGGTGTAATTAGGGCATAATGCAACATCTCGTAAGTCACAACCAGAACCTGGGTCATGTCAGGTTTATCCTGTTTTAAAAAGTTATTTCACTGTGATTTATTTTGCGGGCCTCTATGGAGCCCTCTATTTCTGGCTTGAACTCCACCCAACCCCAAACCTCTTGAGAGAAACCTTTGAGCATTAGCCGAAAATAGCAGATCTACAAGCTTGTAGTGTAGATTGTCTACTTTTGGCAAAGAGGTTTGGCGTACAGGGGGAGAAAAAAGAGCAGACCATGTACCAAGCCGAAGTTCAATCTTACAAAGAATTGAGGGTTTAAGTGGTTACAAGTCTGAAAACCATCCAATATGTGGTGGGGGTCCCTTCATATCTCTCTCTCTCTCTTCCCCCCCTAATGGATCCTTGGCCTGAAAAGTGTTGGGGTAATATATAAACATTTAGGCCTTAACTTAACTTTTCTACTAACATCCAACGTGTACAGAATTATGATCCTACTGGGAACACCTGAATGTACATGAATATGGGCTACATGAAGTTTTAAAGCATTCTGTATGCAACGCCAAGGATGATTTTTATGTTCAAAAAATTATAATTACATGACTTAGCTTAGACATCGGTAATAGCTAAAACTCTGTGGGCTTTGAAGAAAAACAGCCTCAAGCCATCAATCTTCTATATTGTACAACTTTTCCATTTAGCTCATCGGAACTTATCGCAGCTATCAAAATGTTGTGATGATAATACCTTTGTTGCTACAGTGATAATGACACCATGCGTAAATATTACAACACGGCAATGTCGTTTTGCAAGTGATAGGTTGAGCGAGTGAGTGAGTGACATATTACGTATACATTATCGCGGTGCAAGATGCTACATCCGGACAGAGGCCTGAGCTGTGTCCATTGGCACCGCTTTCAAGGAGAACGGAGTGACGTGTTCCCATTATGCCACTAAAGCCCCCTGATAACCCTCCCTCCACTTGTGACGAGGTGTGGACCATTGCTGCCAAGTCTGCTTATTAGAAGCAAATCTGGGCTTAATCCACAGATTAATTTAACATACAAAGTTTGTACTACAGATAGCTTCCTCCGGTGTAAACCATCAAATGCAAAAGTTGCAATAAACAGATTGAATTATATACACCAGTAAATAAATAAATACATAAATATACAGTTAATACAGATTAACAAAGACAGCAAAACAGCACCAGTCAAACCGTACATATCCATAACGCCCCGTCACAGCAAGCCAATCTAATCAACGTTCCAGCAGAACTCTGAACTATGGACCCATACCTTCCAAAACGTATTGGAGGAGCCACTTAATGAGAATCCAACCCAATATTCATTGGCTATCTGAAAATTATTAAAAAGCCTCTGTCCATACAGAGTTGTGTTGGGGGGGGGTTGCTGGGAAAGGAAGCACCAGGGCCATAGCAGCCTTGGAAAGATCAAGTGCAAAGCCAACACTAGTGGAGCGCTCTTATCAGCCTCCTGATTAGGACGGACAGAGTTGGACCGTGTGGAGGTGTGCCCTCCGACGCAGCGCCGACGTAAATTGCATTCTTATCATGAGAACAACAAGGCTGCGGGTGCTGCCTTAACACAGATAACAGCGCTGCGGGGTTACCACGAGCCATGCTACGTCTCCCCTCGCACGTCTGTGGAAACACACGCTTTCAAGTTTCGCAGTGTACTAAAGTTAACTGTAACCCCCCCCCCAGCACCACTCGCACACACACACACGCACGCACGTGCTTGCCGGGCACATTTCCAGCGTTGTGAAACTCGGGTTATAGGAATGTGGAATTCCTCACCTCACCTAGTCTGGCTCTGATTTCTCTGGTTTGTATACGGTTTTGCCTGGAGGCTCTCTCCACTGAACCTATACCAATTCCACCACCTTTTTTTTTTAACACACACGTGCACACACACAAGTAGGCTACTGTATGCGTATGTGTAGCAGGACAGATTTCCTGAACCATCGACACACACTTTCAGAGCTGCAGGGACCGGTTTTCCAAAACAAAACCCAGAGGAGGCATTCAATAAAAGATGACCATGATGAGCACAGAACACTTTTATGCTGTCCACCAGTTGACGTAATAGCTCAGAGAAGACAGTGGGCTCTCCCTTACAACCTATGGCAACCATCCATGTTATTCCCACGGTCCAACTGTGTTGATTTTGCCGATTAATGCTATGACAAAAAAAATCTGACTGACAAAAACTAAATGGAAGCTAAATGAAAACTAAGCTATAATGACTAAAAGTGAGACTAAATATATTGACAATTTCGTCAACAACTAGATGTTACTAGAAGTCATTTTACCCTTGGTTGCATGCTGAAAATAGCCGATCTACAAGCTCACAATGTGTCGTGCTGCGTTGTGACTCATGAGCTTGTAGATTGTCTATTTTCAGCGTGTAAAATCAGTCATTGCGGCGGCATCAAGGCCGAAATACATTTTAGTCGACTAAATAAACTGTAGATTTAGTCGACTAAAATATTATATTTAGTCGACTAAAACTAGACACTAAAACATTCCAGGTGACTAAAATGAAGTGTGAAATAAAGTGTGAAAACTATTCAAGAGACTATGACTAAAACTAAAATTGCTGTCAAAATCAACACTGCCATATACACACCACAGCGATCTTGCCATATAGGTTAATGGCAGGGTGGTAAGTGGTAACTAGCTGCAATTTGCCATTGACAGCTCATTCATCCAAACAGAAAAGTTCTATCTAATTGTATTAAACAACGTCAAACTCACCAACATTGCAGCTGTACAGAAAGCTTGAATTATCCTCTATCTGCAAAGTGTTTGTTTCATACAAATCCAGTGTAGACATGTGAGCTACTTGCTAAGTTGCTGTCCTTGCAGGTGATTATTTTGTTGGTGTGTTTGGAAATGCTTGTTGCATATCACTCAACGGTAGGGGTGTGCCAAAATATCATTATCGCGATATCGTATCGTCCTCCCAATATCGTGATATTGATTAGTTACAGTAGTACTAGTAGGCTACCCATTGTTGTGGACAGAGAAGTTATGGACAAGTTGCAAAGTTGCAGTCAGTGTTTTACTGTTTGGAGGAGGCAATATTCATGTACTTTTGTGACACAAAATATATTTTGGTATAAATAAGATTTTTGCCTTTTATGGTTATCTTTTCGTTTTCAGTTACACATATCGTGATATATCGTTGATGAAATCTCTTGCAATATAATGAATATCGCAATATATCACCAGTAAGATGCCTGAGGGCGAGAAGTGACCTTTAGGTCGTGTGCACACATCCGCCTGGGTGACAGCAGACTGCTGGGCGAGCGCTGGTGCTTTGGAATGGGGGGTCAGACCAACATATCCATCTGGGTGACATCTGACCACTGAAGTTCCCAGATTCGTGGGCCGTGAGCTCTTTCGAGATGTTCAAGTGGGCCCCGATCCGGAAAAGGTGGTGGAATGTCTGCCATGGCTTAGGGTTAACCAATTAACACTGGGGTCACTTTAGATTTTAGCGTTGGCTGTTCACACTAGCAGATGTACAAGCTTTTGAACATTTAAAAAAACAAAAATCTTGAAAGTGTGAGAACTACTGATTTAGTATGGTTCCCAAACCTTTTAGCCTGTGACCCAAAAGAGAGAATAGATGTTTGGGACCCAAACTAGTGAAACTAGCAGATCTACAAGTTCACAACGTGGCACAAAACGATGCATTTTTTTAAATGTATTAAATTTCGTAGACTTTTCTTTTATTTCTTCATGAACTTAGAAAAATTACTTAATCGATTTGCTTTTTAATCATTAAAAGAAATCCATCCATCCATCCAGACTTCCTTCTCCAGAGCAACATTAGTAACTTCCTCCTGGGGGATCCCGATGCGTTCCAAGGCCAGAGAGTCGATGTAATCCCTCCAACTGCGCCTTGGTCTGCCCCGGGGTCTCCTCCCAGTGGGACGTGCCTCGAGGACCTCGCTAGGGAGACGCCTGAGAGGCATCCTAACCAGATGCCCGAACCACCTAAGCTGGCTCCTTTCCAGGCGAAGAAGCAGCGACTCTACTCAGAGTCTCTCTCGCGTGACGGAACTTCTCACCCTATCTCTAACGGAGATGCCAGGCATCCGTCGGGTGATTTTTTGGGAATGCTTTTTGAAAATGTCTTGAATTAAATAATAATTAAAAACTAAATGTAGAAAAACAAAAATAGGGGACCCATAAAAAGGTTGAGGGTTTAAGTTTAAGTAGGGGTTGAGGGAACAGACATTCTCCCGGCAGCATCCCAGCATACATCTGGCCCCTGCCTGTTGTATCCCATGCTGCTGCTATTCTTGCAACTTTATTACCAGATAAGTAGCGGATGGAGGCAGTTGCCCAAGGAGAATAAAACGCTGATATCAAATGCACATCATCACAGCCATGTGCCCCCCCCCCCCCCCCCCCAGTACGTAAGTAAGTGCAAGTCTATTGGGCCACTGAAGACACATTTATCACGGCTATGAGATGTCCTTCCTAACAGCTTAAAATATAGTCGCTGTCAGGCAGAAACCTTGTATCTCCATATATATGTTTGAGGGCCGATAGCCCCTCCTATGTCCAGCTTTTGGTGTGTGTACATATAAACCACATTTTGTCCTAACACAAACATTAAATAGACAAAAGGTGACAAAGGTGAGGATGCAAATTCTGATTGGCCCGGAATGAGATGATGAGTATGAGTATGATGATGTACAATGATAAGAGCGCCCCTCACCTCACACGGGTGTGACTTTGACAAAAGTGGCACAAGTAGCAGATCTACAAGCTCACAACATGTCGCAATGTGACGCGTTGTGAGCTTGCAGATCATCTTTATTTCTTTGGTCTAAGTGAAAGTGGTAAAGTGTACCATGTAGGTATTATACATATTGAACCAATGAAAAGCATCAAAAATAGCTTGTTGTGACCAAATAATAACTACATTGGCTCCATTAGAACACATTCATTTTTCCCCTGCCTTTGTCTTTTTCTTTTTGCTTTCTGAAACGTAACTGTTTTGGACATACAAGGTTTATAGCTGACAGAGAGGATATGAGTATCCCCAGCGTGTTGATCTATATGGATTCATAAAGGCGTGCTCTGTCGGGCCTTTGAGCTGTGCCACGAGGCTGAGTGCTATATAAGCATCGCTGGCAGGGAGCATTCTGGAACGTTTCAGGAGCCTGCATGTGTCTTATGTGTGGACTCAGCTGTTTTCATTCCAGTCCTCCTCTTCCCTCACTAATAGGCCTTTTATTTTATAGTGATAGGCCTACTTATAATGACATTAAATGTATCCTTTACAAACCAAAGCCAAGGTCAAGGAACATCTGCAATTCCACTACTTTTTTTGGTCCATTGACAAAGTGCAAGACATGAATTACACCTCGTACATAATCCGTTTAACCATGCTTACGCCGAATGTAAATCCCGCCGTATGATGGGGTCCCGCACCGACAATAGCCGATCTACAAGCTCACAACACGTCGAACCGCAATGCGCCGCGAGCTTGTAAACGTGGCAATTTTTGGCAGACCATAATTCCATAAAATTATAAATCAGGGTGTTAGGACTGTGAGATATTACTGGCGAGGATGTTTGTTTGTCGAGGCTGTAACATCAGATTGGGGACAGGCCTGGCGTTCTCGATATAACGAGCCCAGCCACAGCACTGCGCTATAGCAGCACGTGACTCGTCTCCATATTTCACACTGTGACAATTTGGCTTCGGCGCCGCTAAGTGCAGGATGTGTTACGCGGTTTACGGCGACGACCACGAGAGCCGCGACCGCACATAATGTCCGTACAACCCCAGGCCAGGGTGGTCTGTGAGCTAAACCGCCCGCGTACTCTGAGCAGATATGTTTTATTTTTAAATTTCACTAGACTAGAAGGACAGTCCCTTGCAGCAACTTGTTTTCAAGGGGGTCCACTGTTGGCAGTGGTGGAAAGCAAAATAAGTACTTTCACTTATTAAGTACTGTACTACTGTATTTCTTACTTGTACTTCTGCTCCGCTACATTGCAGAGGCAAACGGTGTACTTTTACTCCACTGCATATATTTGAAAACCTTAGTTGGTAGTTACTTTGATTGTTATTACAAAACATTATAAACACTTCAGCCCTGTATACATTTCGGCCATTTGAAAATAATAATACCCTTCTAAATATTTGTAGACATTTGTAATCTTCCCATTTGGAAATGGGACATTCTGCATAGTAGTACTTTCTACTTTTGGTACTTTAAGTGCATTTTGATGCCAGTACACTTGTACTCAAGTACATTTTGAATTCCAGACTTTTACTTGTATAACAGAGTATTTCTAAATTGCAGTATTGATACTTTAAGTAGAAAATGTGAGTACTTTTTCCACCACTGCATGTTGGTGCATGTCGGCGAGGCCGGCATGCACCTCGCAACCGTGATGCTGCTTAAGTACATTTACTTAAGTACTGTACTTAAGTACAATTCTTAGTTATTTGTACTTTACTTAAGTAATTCCAATCTCCAATACTTTTACTCCACTACATCATATTGTACTTTCAGGCTACTCCACTACATTTATTTGAAAACTTTAGTTAGTTTGTAATTACTTTATAGATTTAAAATTGAAATAGCCGAAATTTAAATATATATATTTTTAAAAACGATATTTCATACATTTGAAAACTTGAAATGGGACATTACGCACAATGCATGCCGTACTTTTACTTTTAGTAGTACTTCAATACATTTTCATGCCAATACTTTTGTACATTTACTCAAGTATTAAGTTTTGAATTCCGGAACTTTTTACTTGTAACAGAGTATTTCTGCATTGCAGTATTGAGGCTAATTTCTTTCTCCCATCATTGCCCCATCGACAGCAGCATCCACCACTTCCACCATTGGGAGAGTGGAATAATGTGCCCTGGATAACTCAATCCAGCTGTCTATATTTTGTTATACCCCCCCCCCCCCCCTAAAACTAAATAACATGTCCAATGGGAATGGTAGAGACACCCAAGGGAGGATGTGGTATTAGGGATATTTTGTCCAGTCATCCTTGTTTAGAACTGATGCACGCAGTCAGCCACAGCATAATGTTTAATAAGGGGGAGGATTCTTTTTTACGGTAATGGGAAATACTCTTGCTCATGAAAAGTTTAGTCAGAAAGTGTATTAAAATTAAACGCATTGCAACAAAGTGTGAGTTGTATAAAAGGACATCATCACGTGACGGCGGAGAACAACAAAATGTGTTCCACACGCCGTGGCTGTAAACACCTATTTCAACATCTATTTTACTCCCCAAAGTTAAATAAGTCTGTCCTAAATTGCTCCTGCATAGTAATTATGGACAGACACCAATACCTGTTAGAAGGTGAGAGACAGCTCAACAATCAGGATCATTCTAGGCAATTAGACCAACCAATTTACATAGAGACAGCTAGAAAAGCCCAAGCCATTGTAAACAAACTGAGGGAAAAAAAGCACATAAATGCCAAACAACATCAATATTTAATAGGACAGGACAGCCCACGAGCTAGGATATTTTATCTTTTACCAAAAATACACAAAAGCCCGGATTCATGGACAATACCATATGAAATTCCACCCGGTAGACCAATTGTGTCAGACTGTGGCAGTGAGACTTATCAGACAGCAGAGTTTATTGAATATTTCCTAAACCCACTGTCGATAAAACACCCCAGTTTTATAAAAGACACTTACGATTTTGTGGACAAAATTAAAGCTATTATAGTAGGAAAGGAGGCCTTTCTGTTTTCGATAGATATAGACAGCCTCTACACAAACATTGAGACAGAAGCAGGCCTACTAGCAGTTAAAGAAGTCTTTAGTAAATACCCAGACACAAATCGACCAGAGGAGGAATTACTCCAATTACTAGACTTAAATCTAACCCAGAATGATTTTTCCTTTAACAACAAGTTTTATTTACAAATCAAAGGGACGGCCATGGGAAAGCGATTTGCACCATCTTATGCAAACATTTTTTAACACACTTAAACCAACACATTATTATAGGTTTCTGGATGATATTTTTGGAATATGGGAACATAGCAAGGAAGAATTCCAGGAATTTATTGATGTTCTAAATAGCCATCATAGATCCATAACGATAAAATTTGTGACACACACTGAAAGGATTGACTTTCTTGATGTAACAATCTTCAAGGGCCCAAACTTTAACACAAATGGGAAACTAGACTTAAATGTATTCTTTAAAGAAACAGACACCCACGCCCTATTACACAAAACGTCATTTCACCCGACACACTCCTACACAGGGATAGTCAAATCACAACTACTAAGATTCCATAGGATTTGCATGCAAAGAAGTGATTTCAAAATAGCTTGTAAAACACTATTTAAGGCCCTCATACTAAGAGGATACACTAGGACATTCCTCCGGAAAGCTCAAAGTACCTTCTTAGAAATAAGAGTGCGAGATCCAGGTCCTAAATTGGCCCTGATAACCAGTTATTCAACACAGAGCACACTAGCCAACAACAGAATAAAAAGGAATTTTGAGAACCGAACGGATGATCTTCTAAAAGATTATAAAATTATATCGGCCTACAGAAAAAACAAAAACCTTAAAGATTATCTAGTACACAGCAAGCTAAAAGAAATCAACACACCAGCACGCGAGGGACCAGAATACTTCAAACCCAAACAACGCGTGTTAGAGATTAAACAACAAATAACAACCAGAACCAGCAACTGCATTTACTTAATCACATGTGACAAATGTGGTTTACAATATGTCGGAGAAACGGGTAAAACAATAGGTACAAGGCTGGGACAACACAGATACAATATTAACAATGGAAGACAACCACAAGGTTTGTGCAACATTTCATGGCTCATGGCATTGAAGCTCTAAAATGCACAATCCCAACTGGACAGTAGGACAAAGACGTTTTAATGAAAAACAGTGGATTAAGAACCTCAACACGGATTTTCCTGGAGGCTTAAACATGCCTAAAATCAGATCTTGAACACAACAAAACTTAAACTCAGGATTAAACTGGAGAAATCTAAAAATGATTGGATCAGACTTCCTTCGGATACATGGCGAATGCATTTATTCCTTGCATTGTGCCTACACATGTTGCGACCTGTGGTCGCAACATGTGTAGGCACAGTGCACTGAAGTTTTCTAAAACTAAATAACATGTCCAATGGGAATGGTAGAGACACCCAAGGGAGGATGTGGTATTAGGGATATTTTGTCCAGTCATCCTTGTTTAGAACTGATGCACGCAGTCAGCCACAGCATAATGTTTAATAAGGGGGAGGATTATTTTTTACGGTAATGGGAAATACTCTTGCTCATGAAAAGTTTAGTCAGAAAGTGTATTAAAATTAAACACATTGCAACAAAGTGTGAGTTGTATAAAAGGACATCATCACGTGACGGCGGAGAACAACAAAATGTGTTCCACACGCCGTGGCTGTAAACACCTATTTCAACATCTATTTTACTCCCCAAAGTTAAATAAGTCTGTCCTAAATTGCACCTGGAAAAAAATAAGAAAATACATGTTTCACGTTTTCTTTCTTCGAATAACTGTTGTAAAAATGTAGTTTAGAAGGCATTGGTAGAATTGTCCCCATGTGGTCGTAATGGGTTAACCATGATGACTGTACAGTAGATCCCATCTAGGCATGCTACTGCCTCGAAGGTCTCCCACTGATATGTACACGTTGTGGAGGCTGACATCATCAGGTCTCCCACTGAAAGCTGGAAGTAGGAGGCAGTCAAACAGTGCACCTTTATCGGTGTTGTTATTATTACTGCAATTATTGTAATCAGTCACACTAAGAATTGCTACCACCAACCAAGTTTTTTCGTATCCAAAAATGGATACGAAAAAAGGGGGCTAAAGCTAGAACCAGCTAGCCCTGCTTGTTCACATGAAGTACTCTAGCAGTTTCTTGGCGAGTACTACATTCAATAGAAATCACATTTCTGTTTTGTCACCACACTGACTCTCCACTCTGGGACAATGGCCACACTGGGACAATGGACATGCAGAATGTCACCACTCTGGGACATTGACCACACTGCAATGTACATGCAAACAAGCTTACACTGCATTGTGATTTGTGGTCTGGACTCTGGACAATAGATTTGGTAGTCTAATCACGAAACAATTAGTCTAACCATGCACTTTAACCCTATATGCATAAGGGCTATTTGGGAAAATGGTCTTACAGATCGGCTGGTTTCAAAATATCTTTAATAACATGTATGCCTAACGTGAAACATTTTAGCAACACACATCTTCTATGGGGGTCCCTAGCTGGCACTAAATGTTTTCAGATGAGGGTCCATGGCCGAAGTAGATTGAGAACCACTGCTGTAGCAGGACAACATTTCCTGAACCATCGTCTCACACACACACACACACACACACACACACACACACACACACACACACACACACACACACACACACACACACACACACACACACACACACACACACACACACACACACACACACACACACACACACACACACACACACACACACACACACACACACACACACACACACACAATTATGTACTTCCCCCGGAAACTGTGTTTTTCGACCAAGAATGTAAACAGATCCGTAAAGTCTCAACGTCCCTAAATAAATTCCAGTACTTCCATTTGCACAACTCAAAAGTAGACTAGGTATTTCCCAGCGTGCAAACTCATGATGTCATGTCACATGCATTACGGGTCCATTTACACATTTGCAGAGCGTTAATAAATCACTCCTGGCCCAGGCCGTAGCGTAATGGTCTGGGCACCGGACTGGTGATCCAGTCGCGGTGTGCCGCGGGTTCGACTCCCGGACCCGACACGGCCTTTACCGCATGTCATCCCCCCATCTCTCTCCCGTTTCCTGTCAGCCTACTTTCTATCCCTTAAAAAGAAAAAATCAATAAAGGCGTAAGCCGCAAAAAAAATATCTTAAAAAAAAAAAAAAAAATCACTCCTTGGGCTAAATTTGGCCATAGCCACTTCAGACCTCATCATATTCGTGATATGACGGCTATGGCCGTTTTTAGCTGAATGAGTGTTTTTCGTGCAAAACTAACAGTTGCAATGGATTCAGAATCATGAAAGACCCCTAGTTTGACCCGTCCCATGCTACTTAAAGCATAATGACATTTAAAAAATGTTGCCTTATATTGGATGTTAATGGTAACCCAGCTTATTATGTTAATTATGAAAATTGCCTAACATATATGCAAGTTAGCATCCGGCAGTTTCTAAATGCTGGGGACCCATACTAATACTATACTCCACATTTCTAACATAAAACTTTAGGGTACTCAAAATACCCAAGTGGACTATGAGGGCGAGAAGCCTAATAGGAGAGGTCGCGTGCACTGGCCATATAAGCGTGTCTTGAGTGTACAGGGTTTGATGAGGTCAGATCAACGTATATAAAGTCAGAACAGTTCAGCTCCATATATGGAGATCTAAGGGTGGTAGCGGTGGCAGTGTCTTGAGTGTACAGGGTTTGATGAGGGCCTAGGGCTGGGGCCTTAATTTCCGAGCCTGTTGAGAACTCTAGTTTTCACCATCTTGTCAATATTTGCTGCACAAATAACTTTGGGGCAGGCCCGTCTAAAGTTAAAATGTACAGGTATCAGTCAAAACGGAGACATCAAAGAGGAAGGATGGATGGGGAAGGATCAACATAAGGAACAGGTTCTGACATATATCCATATACTAATATTGATGACATCAGGGATCTCCATATGGTCTTAATTGCGACAGCAGGTCGCATTTACTATGATATGATCCCTGATTTACTATCATCCCTGATTTCATATTGATGTCACGAGACCTGGGCAGTGGACACAATATATGGGGATTTTGAGGGACAAAAATATATGGGGATTTTTAGTGACAAAAAAAACACAAGGTTTCATAGTTAACTGCGACCTTCGGTGGCAATAAGGTTTTTGTCAACTAAATCTTGGCGGGCCGTGATGCGTCATAATGCCTGGATTACACTGAAAATAGACAATCTACGCTTCTGTAGATCTGCTTTTTTTGGAGCACAACCAATACATTACTAGTCTAATTCTATACTGGATCTCTTCTCCACTAGTCCCTCCTTAACATTTTATATTGACAAAATTGCCAAGATATGTAGTTACTAGTCGTCACCACAGCTTCATTTTTATTTGTTTTTAGTGGACTACAAAAATGTAGTTCACTAAAACTGGACTAACAATAAAACATTTCAGATGACTAAAATATGACAAAAAACTCAATTAAATGCTATTCAAAGGACTATGGACTAAAAAAATCAAAAAAAATCAATACTGGGTGGCAGCAGGGGTCACCAACATGTCCGTACACGGACTATGTCTTTATGTGTTTCTGCAGGCTTACTTGTACAGGCTGTCTGGTTCGAGGCACTTGAAGACGACAGAGTAGAGGACTGAGTGAGGATGCTCCCCGCTGCGTCTCCCCGCCACCACACAGGACGAGCCCAGGCCAGAGAACAGGTCGTCCACTAGGCTCAGCACCTCACCTGCAAAGCGGTGGACAGTTAAAAGCATTATAGGCCAGTGGTTTTCAACCCTTTTCAGGTCAAGGCCCAATATAAAATTTGGCAGTTTTGTTGTCGTTGGATAAGATTTTGTCCACAATTCCATGCTGTATTGATGTTGGTACCATTAGAGATAACAGGCAAACGTTCAAAATCAAAATAACAATTATTCTACTGTACATTCTCTAATTGTGTAGACTTGTAAAATAAGTAATGTAATGCAGATGTTTAACAACAATTTAACTCTTGAGGGCGTAAAATGAAACCAAATGGACTAGGGATGTCCCGATACACTTTTTTTGTTCCTGATCCGATCCCGATACCACAAAGGTCGATTTAATGGACCCTTACGGGTCCATTTGGTTTCATTTTACGTTCCCAAGAGTTAAAGATCTATAAGGGTCCATTTGGTTACCAACTCTCCATCATTTAGCTGGGGACCACCTGGAACCCCCTCAAGGACCACCGGTGGTCCCCGGACCACTGGTTGAAAACCACTGCATTAGGCTATACTCAAGTGTTTAAGTGCAAAATTACAAACATTTTGTTGTTTTGAAAAAAAGGATAAGAGGTCCGGTTTTGTTGTGAGAAATTGCAAGAGTTTTCTCGCAATTCAAAACAAAAACTTTCTTTGGTTTGGTTCCTTGGGGAAAAAATTAAGAAATAAAGGAAAAAAATAAGTTGTGAATTTTGCCGTGAATTAATATAAACGTTCTTTAGAAGAAGAATTCTACTTCAGCATTGAATTTAGCCGTTTTGACTCTTCATGTTCCGAGCCGTTCTTCTATGGTTTCACCTCTGCTCAGTCCGTTGGGAGCCATTTGGACAGCACCGAGCCTGAGGCCAAATTAAATAGGACTGTTTTCTGGCAGGAGCCCCTACACGGTACATTATAGAACTGTAGGAAAGCAGCGATTCTTTCCTTTATCCCATTAATACCTGAGGCCCATTCTACAAAATGACTTCTGAATCAGTTTTCTGAAGAAAAAAAAAAGTGTTGCTATTTCATTGGTGTTCAAAAAGTTGTCATGTCCCACAATGAAATGCATTTGGCCGCGGACCGCCATTACACAATATTTAATTCCAGGGACGCCCAGAAGCAACGATTTGCACTGTGAGCTCGTAGGCTATGGGCTCTATTTTCGTCCATGCTAAACCCCTTATCCTTAAACTACGTTTTTGAAAAGTTAAAATGGCCTTCTACATCAACACGTTGTGAGCTTGTAGATTGGCTATTTTAAAGATGGAGTGCCAAGATTCTTTTCCACCCTAAAACAGTATCAGGTATTATTATAATATAAGGAGGAAGAACTTGTTCCAAAAAGTGTACAGTATTTGTTAAAATCATGCTTTTATGTGGACATGACCACCAGTTCATTAAGTATGCCTGGATTGCCTGGTGGGTGGTGTGGGTGTTGATCCACCTGAACTGAAGCCGCACCCACAGCTGTAGTTGTATGATAAAGGGGGAGGGGCTAATAGTGTGATGTCACTATATTACTGTTTATTTCATTGGCCCGTTTGACTGTCAAGGGTTCACCCTCCAGGAAGAAACCCCAAATACAAAGTTAATACACCATTGCACATTAAAACGACTCCAGGGTGTCTAATGAAGTACTGTCACCTCATAGACACATGACAAACTGGAAAAATACAAAAATTGTGGCACTCCATCTTTAACTATTCAAACATGTTTTTCAAAATAGTAAAAAAGGCAAAGTAGTTTAGG
Organism: Protomyctophum parallelum; assembly: GCF_964188405.1. Taxonomy (NCBI): domain Eukaryota; kingdom Metazoa; phylum Chordata; class Actinopteri; order Myctophiformes; family Myctophidae; genus Protomyctophum; species Protomyctophum parallelum. The sequence goes on from NC_139713.1 coordinate 31,811,804, forward strand.
GATAAGGGGTTTAGCATGGACAAAAATAGAGGCCTATATCTGCTGTTTTTTAATAGCCAAATAAATGTGAAGTGAACACAGGTGCTTGCCCGGTTCCAATGGGTTATGGGCACATGGTACTGTTACAATGATATCTCACTGAGCGCCCGGCCGGCTCACAAAACACCACTTCACAAGTTGTGAAATATCTTTCATGTCAGCTTACGGGAAAGGCAAGCGACGCACACTTGTTCATTCAGACACAGACATGCGCGCACGCACGCACGCACGCACGCACACAGGTTTCCAGAGCTCGTGGGGGTGATGGAAAAAAGAGGGAGCTGTCAAAACAGTTTAAAAGCACTCAAACGGTTGGATTTCCAACTATTTCTACAAGAGGTAAAGGGCAGCTTAGTTTTAGCTTATGATACATGGGCCAACTTATAAACATGGGGAGTCTGGCTGCTTGGGGCACAAGGGGATGGTAAGAAAAGGTTGCAGAAGAGGAGGAAAAAGGACTGCACGAACGAATGATTTGACCTTTTCACAAAAAGAGCTCTGTGTATAGGAGGTCCCCCCCCCCCCACCCCCCACAAATACATTCCTGTACTGCTGAGCTCCTAGTGCCAGAGTTGCTCTTTCGAAGGCTTTCCCTCGCTTTAACATGAATCTCAAATTGGATTCATTTATTCTGGTGCTAAGCCCGCATGCAGGGCTGCGAACGCCATTCTCGATTTGGCCCTAGAATCGTATTTGTGATCCCAAGTGTTTTTAATCTAACAATGTCCCGCAAATCTCCCCGCTGACGTTGATGAAGAACTACTACCACAGATTTCAAGTTGGGATTTTCATGTATTTACGTTCACTATAAACAACTGACATCACGGGCTTCCATGCTTTTTACAGTGCCTGTAAAACACAACACTTTCTCAAACGACGCGACCATATGTACAGTACAGATCACAAACTGTACTGTACATATCTTCATAATCTCTGGGTGAATCGTTCTTATTTAGAAACAATAGAGAGCATATTCTCATATAACCTCAGGCACTGCAAATATGTCTCTGCCTTCAAAAGACCACGATGATTAGTTGTGTCACCTAACAGAGAGCCTTTATTAAAAACATTCTTTTAATGTGTGAGCCATTTTTTTCATGGCACAAATCCTCAGTGTTAATTTATCCATTTGTTACTCAGAGCGTGTACAAATGTAACCACATGGACCCATTAAAGGGTCCATGTGGTTACATGTGTACACTCTCTGAGTTAACGTTTTAATGTCCTCTCCCAAAGGACAGATGTAGTTGGCAATTGTAACACTCAAACCCGGTTTCTCCAGCCTGCGCGGGAGACCAAACATCTGCCGCTCAGCTGAGAGGGAATACCCCGCTTGTCCGTGCGGGATATATTGTGCTAATGAGCTTTGGGCAGTACTATTTCTTGTCAACCTGCAGTAGGTGTCCTACCCCAGTGGTTCTCAACCTTTCCAGGCCACAACCCCCCAAAAATAATTTTGAACTAGGGACACCCCAACCATGGAATTATAGGAGTTGAGGCATTACATTTTAGATTGACTCGGTTCCGCAGATAACTATTGTGAAAATAGCCGATCTAGAAGCTCACAACTAGCAGAGATCCCTGCCTACATCCATCCATCTTCAGCCGCTTATACTGAATCGGGTCGTGGGGGTAACAGTTCCAACAGAGATTTCCAGTCTTCCCTTTTTCCCCACCGAGCAACTTCCTCCTGGGAGATCCCGAAACGTTCCCAGGCCATTGTGGAGATAGTCCCCCCTCACATCTGGTCCTTGGTCTTCCACGGGGTCTCTTTCCAGTGGGAGACGCTCGGACCTCTGTATTCTGTACTAGATGCCAGAACCGCCTAAGTTGGCTCCTTTCCAAGTCAAGGAGCAGCGGTTCTAAATGCAGTGAATCGACTAAAAAGTGGGTGGAAACGAATACAGAATTTTTACAAACAATAACACCATTGCAGAAAGACTCGAGCAGTCCTTTATGTTGATGTTTCCAAAGCAGTTAAGTGGGTGTAGGTTCGTTAGCACTGCTACATGGTTCTCTCCACCCTTCAAGCCCCATACATCACCCCCATACGTCACCAGACGTATCAGCAAGCGTCCATGGCCACACAATAAGACCGAATGATTCATTGAGACAGTGAAAACGACCAAAGCAAGGATGACACATTTTCTACAGACATAACAGAATCAAATTTGTCACATACAACAGTATTTCTTTTTTTTTCTTCTCATTTTATATCGGGCCGTATAAAAATAAATGAAAGAAAGCGCCTCTGTCGTCACATCAGAGACTAACACGAAACAGGTGGCCCTGATGGAAGACAGACTAATGGAAGGAGAAAAAAAACAAACGGCAGAGAAAAAAGTAATTAAATAGATAGAAAGCAAAGCAAATGAAGTGCAGATCTGCCCCATAAATTGCATTGTGGTGGCTCAGCGATATTCAGCCCAGGGCCACACATACGGTGGACACGCTTAACAGGCAGATGTTTATTTAACTCCTCTCGCCCCGTCGGAGGACACTGCGGCGCAGACCCTCTCTCGGCGGCCACATCAAAAAGCTCCACTTCTTCTCCTGTGCCCACTAAAAGACTTTACGGGTATCCTCTCAGATCTTCCTACGGAATAACTCACCTGCACTGTCAAACACTACCTTGTTCATTTAAAACGTTTAAAATGAACATGCTTTAAATCTAAAGCTTCATCCTGGAGCTGACTGGTCACAATGGAGTAAATATGCAACGCAACGCAACCAGCACACCAGTGGTTTGGAGGTGCCGGTCTCCCTACTCTTCCATTGAGCAATTTAGACCCTGCAGGACACGCGTGTGCGTGCGTGCGTATGACGCCTGTATGTTTTGATAATCAGAATAAATCAGTGGGAAGGGGGCACGGTGTGTGCCCCCTGTGACGGTGTGACGTCAGTGATAACAGACAGACAGACAGACAGTGTCGGTGCAAGTGCTCTCATTGGCTGCAATACAGGACTTCCCGGGACGCGATCGCAACCCATTTCATACTGTACGATGTCCAGTCTGCGACGGAGCCAAATATCAAACCTGCTAGATATTCAGGCAGGTTTGATATTAAGGTGTGATTTGGGGCCCTGAGGATGAATTCAAAATGAATATTAACATCCTAATACTCTCCAATCTTTAGATAGGGAGGGGGGTGACAGGCAGTATGCTGTCAGAATATGACCCCCCAGTCAAAAACATGTGTTTTAAATAGACACTTGTGCTTTCTAGGAATCCAGGGTATGATTTGGGGCCTGTTTCTAGTTGAGACATGACCTTTGAGTCACGTCCTGTGACAGCCCACAGTGTGTGCCCCCTGTGACAGACGGCCAGAGCAGTCTGTAGTGCTGTCGCCTCACAGCTAGAAGGTCCTGGGTTCGATTCCCGCCGGGGGCGCTGTGGGCGTGTTCTCTCCTCCACGTCATCAGTGCCCATACCAATAGGGCCTTTCTGTGTGGAGTTTGCATGTTCTCCCCGTGTCTCCTAGGGCAGGTACCCTCACGAAAAAACATGCAGTAATCCTGGTCTCTATACTGCCTCTGATGCATGCAATTATCACATAATCCAGAGTTTTCTAAAGAGGCCCAAAGCCAAACATATATTATACCGATGGACACGACTGGCCCATTTGTGAACCAACCCAGCTTATGATCGCAATATGTGCGATTTTCAGTCCACAACATTGCGTCGTGGGCCGGAAATAGCCACTCGACAAGCCTATACAACGTGTTGTCAGCTTGTAGATCTGCTATTTTTGGCGCGTGACATCGACGTAGTCTAAATCAGGCTTTGCTCACGCAAGAAACGTATTGAATAGCGCATGGCTGCTTTATCCGACTTTAGCTACAGTACATGTACAATAAAACACACACACACACACACACACACGCACACAGTCTCACAGGGAGCCGTAGGCAAAAAGAAAGAGAAAGTAAAAGAGGGGACGAGGCAGGAGGAGGAGGAGGAGGGAGGTGTATATAGCAGGTTGCGTCCATCCAAAGCCCTGCGGCTTGCTGCTCCTGCATGCATGGTTAGCTAAAAGTGACATAGTATTCAGATGTGTTCACATCAGCTGGTCGCAGCATACGCACACACGCCCGCGTGCACACGCTCACACATGCCCGCGTGCACACACTCACACGTGCGCACACACACACACACGTGCACACACACACACACACACACACACACACACACACACACACACACACACACACACACACACACACACACACACACACACACACACACACACACACACACACACACACACACACACACACACACACACACACACACACACACACACACACACACACACACACACACACACACCAGATGGTAACATCTTTTCCTGCTCTCTCCCAGGACACTCTCTCTCTCTCTCTCTCTCTCTCTGTGGGCTTGGGACTATTTTAGTGCGGTTCCCAACCAGAAATAGAGAGAGAGAGAGAGAGAGAGAGAGAGAGAGAGAGAGAGAGAGAGAGAGAGAGAGAGAGAGACCAGGCAGGCACGCGTTTTACTACCTATGTGAAGTACCTTGACACCTCTAACTTCCTGTGACTGGTACTGAAACACTTTGCCAGATGCAGCCCCCCCCCCCCCCCCCCAGCTGCTGTCTTGCGTTTGTTCTACTGCACTGTTTCCCAAACAGTGGGTCTGGACCCATTTGTGGGTCAGGCCACAGACCAATTTTTATGGGTCACGACTTAAGTAAAAATCCCATTTTCTTTTCATACATTACATTTTTTTTAAACATTTAAAGAAACAAAAAAAAATCTAAGAAATCCCATGAATTAAAAAATATATATACATAATTAAGACCTATTGTGAAAATAGACGATCTGGGAGCTTGCAGCGTGGCACGAAGCGACACGTGCTCTTGTAGATCTGCAGTTTTTTGAGTGGTGCAACCACTCCAAGTGAACCAATATTATACAGCGCTTGCTCCAGGCGCAAGCCGCCCCTCTAGACCAGAAAGCAGTGTTGAATTCGTCGACTAATACTAAGACGATAAATGTTCGTCGACTACTTCACTGACGAATCAGCTATTTTCAGAAAGTGTAAAATCAGTCATTACGATGGCATCAAGGCCAGCCAAAATACACTTTAGTCGACTAAATCAACTGTAGATTTAGTGGTGGATTATATTATTGATTATTGATATAACGGATGTAAAAACACAGTAATTTAACTTTGGAAGTGTAACCAAATGGAGCTGCTTGTTCATTTGCACCTCGAAACACCTCTATAGCCGAGCTAGAAAACACCAAAGACGGCTTGGTTCAATATATTTTAACATAATTCATGCTACTACTGTACAGTATACATCACTTGTTAGCTGCAAAATTAGTTATTCTGTCTTTGCAAAGGACTGGACTTGTGTTTTGTTTTTGGATGAATAATGCATTGGCTGTCATGACATCTCGTCTTAGCATTGACTTTGCACTTTTCACCCCTTGGAACTGGGAAAAGTGGAAAAGTGGCAGATGAACGCCATGAATGCACCGTGCGTGTGCGTGCGAGTCATGAACGAGCACCGCCGCTGTTGTGTATTGGCTTGCACGTTCATGTGTTATGGCCCAGTGCCGATCGAGCTGCAGTACCTATGATCAGCCAGCATGTCCATTTCGCTTCAATGCTTCCTCTCGGGCAAGCATCCTGCCAGGCTATGGGCCAGGACTAGCCAAGCATCCTGCCAGGCTATGGGCCAGGACTAGCCAAGCATCCTGCCAGGCTATGGGCCAGGACTAGCCAAGCATCCTGCCAGGCTATGGGCCAGGACTAGCCAAGCATCCTGCCAGGCTATGGGCCAGGACTAGCCAAGCATCCTGCCAGGCTATGGGGTCAGGACTAGCCAAAAAATGCAGACATGCACTTTGAGTGGATTTGCTGCATGAACACAATAATGTTCCCAGGCAGGCACCCTCCAATCATCACTGTAAAGTACCGTTTCAGCATGTATCGATCATCGACTATGTTTTACAATTCATCACATTTGCTGAACTAGTTCCAGGTGAGAGGCCAGACCAACAACAGCAGGAATACTTTAAGGCACGATGCCAAGCGTATTACTTCATCTTGTGAAGGACCTGTAAAGTTTAGCGGGGCAGCAGAAGGCCAATACTTATACATTTCATGCATCATGGCAATACAAACATCTTTTTTTATTTTATTTTTTTAAGATATTTTTTTTGCGGCTTACGCCTTTTATTGATTTTTTAAGGGACAGATAGTAGGCTGACAGGAAACGGGAGAGAGATGGGGGGATGACATGCGGTAAAGGCCGTGTCGGGTTCGGGAGTCGAACCCGCGGCACACTGCGACTGGATCACCAGTCCGGTGCCCAGACCGTTACGCTACGGCCTGGGCCAATACAAACATCATTGACACAAGGAATTACTAATCACACTTTTACGGATTACAGAGATATCTTAATGCCATGAAATCTGTGCAGAATTATGTGTATAGGATCTGTCTTTAGAGTTTGGAGGATGACATGCAGACGCTGCAGGGCCTTTTTTGTAATGCCATGTTCGTCCTAGTGACGACAACATGCTTTACACTATACTTTGTGGAGAAGATTCAGAGCATCTTCATTTTAGAGCACATATTATAAAAACACATTGGCTATACTGATTTGCGCACAGGATCCAAGTTAGCCCATTAAGACCTGAGGCAATGCCTTCTAAATCAGTAGCTCTCAAACTTTTTTGAAATTCAAAATGCAAGCTCGCAGCACGGCAACTTCAATGCCTGAGGAGTGAGCAGGCCACTCCTTATCACCTGACAGGGGTGAGTTTCCCCGGCTGGACGTGGCGCGTGGAAGGAACAATTTATTACAACCAGTTCCTTTGCCCCTCCATCAGGCACCCCGGCTGACCAGGAGGAGGCAGTATAGAGACCAGGATTACAGCATGTTATTTTGTGAGGGTACCTACCCTAGGGGACACGGAGAGAACATGCAAACTCCACACAGGAAGGCCATTTTGGGTATGGGCACTGATGACGTGGAGGAGAGTACACACCTCCAGCGCCCAAAGCAGCCCCGGCGGGAATCAAACCCGGGACGTTTTAGCTGTGAGGCGACAGCGCTACCGACTGCACCACGGTGCCCCCTTGTAAGGGGCACGGTGGTGCTATAAAGCAAATTCCTGAGAATTAACTGCGCCCTGAGAGTGTAAGAAAAATGTGCCTGAAAGGGTCAAGCCTACAGCATAACTACCGGTTCAATATTTCCTCTCCCTCAAAAATAATTTCTGGAATATTTTCTTTTCCTAAAATTGAAACCCTCTTAAATACCACCTAAGTTCTCGTAATTCTCACTCTCATGCCGCACGTCTCTGGTGCTCTTGTCCAGGTACCGTACTTGCACAGTGGGCTCATTTCAAATGAGAGCTTTATATTTCCACTGGGCTGCCAAAGCTGCTAGCGGCCTCTTCTGTTAAAACTGTCAGCACTCTTTCCTTTACTCCGAGCACTGGGCCTGCATGACTTTATCGTACACGCTAGCGCACGCACGCACGCACACACGCAATGCTGGATGCAAAAATGCACCCATAGCCATACATTGCATTCAGATATTGTGGTGCAGGGTGACTAAGTGATATATGGTTATAGGGGCCGGTGTCGTGGCTTGGCCTAAAACCGTTTTCAAACGCCAAAATATTTCAGAGCTCAGGTACAAATAAAAACGCCACGGCGTGAACGTGCGAGCACGTTATAAACACTCAGTGCCACGTCACGCTGCTATGGGGTTTCCAAAAACGTGGTGCTCCCATCGTAAACAATTCAAAACAAACGCTGTGTGGGGGGGAAAAAAGTATTTGCAATGTGGACACGGCCTCTTAGAGGTTTGTCCCTGGCTGAAAATTGCAGTTGTGGAAAAAGTATCAATGGGGCCAACTGCAGTGTAGAAATATACTCTGTATTCCCATTCACTCTCCTGCAGCCCTCCTCTTTCGGTGGTGCGTCTTTGTTTTCATTCCTACTAACAAACTCCATGCACACGTGGTTGCCGACAGATTCCCGCTTCACTTTAGTGTGTCACATGGCGTAAGGCGATTATACACATGCATCTATGAGACTACCAAGTTACAACATCCATACAATTTACTTGAAAGTTACACATTATTTACTTTAATGGTACATGCATACACGCGGACATGCACACCTACACAGAGCCGCTTTTTAGGTAGTGCGAACGGTGCGGCCGCACATGTAGGGCCCTCGCAGCCTCGCGCCTTGCGGTGCACCTTGCCTTGTGAGGCCTCACAAGGCGCGAGGCCTCACAAGGCGCGAGGACTCGTCTTGTAGATCTGCTATGTTTCAATAGCTAAAGCATACCATAATGCTTAATACACCAAAAGGGGTTCCAGACAAGAATGGGATGCCGGTTCTACAAATGCCTTCTAAATCAGCAGTTCTCACACTATATTCGACATTTTTCTAACTTTTTCTTTTTTTAGTGCCATTTTTGAACAGCCAATGCTAAAATCAAAAATTGAGAGAGATGCTTTCCCAGTTTTAAGGCGTTAAAGTAGCAATATCAATAGGAAAATACTCTGTTATAAATAAAAGGCCTGGATTTTACTTGACTAAAGTACTCAAACATTGTGTGTCGCATCGGGACATGTTGTGACCTTGAAAATCGTATAGCCAAAGTGTCAAATAGAGCAGTATATAGTTCTCAACCGTTTTCACACCATCTGAAAATGTTGTCCGCCATGCAGGGACCCCCATGAGAGCAGACTGGTGTTAAAAACAATTATTCAACTCTTTCAAGACTTCAAGACAAAATAGCAGATATAGTAACAAATTTAGCTTGGGACCCCCAGGAACCCCTCCGAAAGACCCTTGGGGGTTCCCGGACCCCACGCTGAGATGTAAGTTTTGTAATAATAATTCAAATCTAATAAGTATAGCTTGTAACTAAAGCTGTCAATTACAAATTGTAGTGGAGTAAAAAGTACAATATTTGCCTCTGAGATGCGAGTGTAGAAAGTCTGAAGTATCGATTGAAACACTTACATACTCATTCAGTATTTGAGTAAATGTACTTTACACCACTGCAAAGGAGTCCCATGTACTCCGTCAAGCCACAGCCATCAAAAAGTGCACACAAAAATAACAGGCCAGCCTCGAAAGGCACAGAAGAAGAAATTAAAAACAGTGGATTTGGGAGTGAATGAAACAAAAAAAAAGTTTCGATATATGGAAAGAAAAGCGGATTAATGAAGATTAAGTTATTTCCACTTTCTCCTTTCATTTCTCCCCCCGCGTGCCACCGCAAAGGATGCAGGCATGGTGGAAAGTCACAATAATAGTTAAAAATGAAGCCATTTTTTGGCAGCTAATGGCCCAAACCAAACATTAAAATGTTCATCTGTTATTTATCAACCCGAGGGGGGGGGGGAGACCATTCTCCAACATGTGGCCCACATATACAGTAACAGTATGAAAGGAGACGTGCGCCATTAACCCATTGAGACCTGAGAGACCAGATTATACACAATGTCTTCAAAATCATAAGTTTTCTGGGGGGGGAAAAACCTACGTTTCTATGTCAGTGGTTCTGATACTATTTCATGTCAAGGACCGCCCAGAAGCAAAGATATCAGTTAAAAAACATCCGCTGTGAAATAATATATATTAAAAGATCTGCGCCACATTTTCACGATTTTTCAAGCTTGTAGATCTGCTATTTTTCAACAGCTAAAGTTAAAATAAATAATGGTTAGTGGTATTAAAGCTATATAAGGCGACACAGACACGTCCTCTGGTCTAAGTGGGTTAACTCTCGGAGGATATATTTGTACATAATTCATCCGTGTTTTCATAATGACTGGTAGTTTGTCCTGTAGGCGTGTGGGAGCTGACACTCCTACCCAGCTCGTTATTAATGATTCAGCTTCAGGTTCAAAACACACCTCTCCACGTTAAGTACAAGTATCAATGCTGCAATGTGGAAATGCTCCGTTCCAAGTTAAAAGTCCGGAATTCGAAATGAACTTGAGTAAAAGTACAAAAGTATTAGCTTAAAGATGTACAAGAGACAGATAGATAGAGATGTGTGTGTGAGGTGTGTGAGTGAGTGAGTGAGTGAGTGAGTGAGTGAGTGAGTGAGTGAGTGAGTGAGTGAGTGTGTGTGTGTGTGTGTGTGTGTGCGAGCGCGCGTGAAGTAAAAGTATAGACAATTGGAAATACTAGTGAAGTAAAAGTACCTCAAAATAAGTACAGTACTTGAGTTGAGTAGATGTACTTTCCACCAATTTTGTGTGTGTGCGTGCGTGCGCCCGTGCGTGAGATCTTGGCGTGTCTCTCTCTTCTGATTGAAAAATGCCACAATACTCAAGGTCACTTCAGGCCAGAACGACACTGAAAAATGCCACAACACTCAAGGTCACTTCAGGCCAGAACGACACTGTGACTGTGTGTGTGTGTGTGTGTGTGTGTGTGTGTGTGTGTGTGTGTGTGTGCGCGTGCGTGTGTGCAAGCATGCATACTGTATGGGTGCGTACAGTATCACAGGAAGGAACTCTGCAGTGCATTGGTCGCTGTCAGGCAGAAATTCTATTCTACATGTTTCAACTTTCAGTTTTTTCCTAAATGAATGCCCTACTTCATCCCACAAAAGTTGTACGCCGATCTATAAGCTCACAACACGTTGTATTGTGACCTTGTAGATTGGCTATTTCACTAGTTTAAGCCATCAAGGCTAATTCTAAAAATGCCTTAAAAATCCTTAGTGTTCTGAAGAAAAAAATAAAGTGTTTCTATATGAGTGGTGCTCAAACCTTTTCCATGTCAAGAATGTATTCGGCCGCCAACCCCTTCATTCAAAAAATATGTTAGTTCCATGGAGCGCCAGAAGCAAAGATATGAGTTTAAAATGTTCGCTTTAAAACATATTTACATTCAAAGATTTGCACACATTTTATTTGATCAGCTAGATCAGCTATTTTTTTTATTTTCTTTTACAAAAACTAACTAACTGTATATCTCCTATTTTTGAATAGCCAATGCTAAAATCTGAAATGACACATGATGCTTTCCCGGTAATGGTTTAAAAAAAAATATATATAATCTAATAATCATAAATATGGACATACGAGGTTTCCACTCGACAAGAGCGATGGGTATTAGGTGAGGGGGAAAAATCACAACAATTACTGGCATGGCATGAACTTGGATGCTGAGTCTCACTTTTTCCTTCCAAATAACCATTTGCTAATCTGACATCATTGACATCTATTCAATTCATTATACTGAGCATACACAATCACCATTATGGCTCCGGCCCCAGAGGACTTTTCTGAACTTTTGGCATTTCCACGCTAACTCATTGATCAAAAGGTCCTCGGAGGGGAGCCGCACAAAAAAGCAAAGCCAAAGAGAGAGAGAGAGAGAGAGAGAGAGAGAGAGAGAGAGACCTTTGGGCTACAGTCTGTACTGTTAACCCATTCAAACATCTGTGACATTTTGCATTTTAACCACTTCTAACCATTATTTCATAATTTGGGCTGTTTCAGGAGGCACACTCGTAGCCAAGCACAGTGCAGGATTTATTTACATAAGTGGAAACCAACGTTTCGAACTAGCAGGGTCTTCTTCAGGAAATACTTTGCGAACTTGTATGCTATTTTTGAAAAATCATGAAAATATTATATGTGCAAATCTTTGAAAATAGTAGTCTATATATTCTTCTAAAGCGATTTATTTTTGATTTTTTAAATATATATATTTTGGGGCTTTTATGCATTTATTGATAGGAGAGTAGACTGACAACATGGGGAGAGCAAGATGGGCAGTGACACGCAGCAAAGGTTGTCAGGATCGGGATTTGAACCCGCGCAACGCATTGCAGTCTAGGGGCTCCATTTTCATCCCCGCTAAACCCCTAATCCCTAAACTTCTTTGCCTTTTTTTTACTATTTTGCGAAACATATTTGAATAGTTAAAATGGCCAGTCTACAAGCTCACAACGTGTCAATGTAGATTGGCTAGTTCAAAATAGTAAAAAAAGTAAGAAGGCCTAAAGTGAACATTTTAACTCATATCTTTGCTTCTGTGGGGTCCCTGGAACAAAACATTTCAAGATGGGAGGGGTGGCCAAATAGCAAAAACATATAATTTTGGGGGTCCTTGACATGAAAAGGTTGGAGCACACCACTGACTTATAGAAAGTAACATGTGTTTTTCAGAAAACTGTCAGGATTTAGAAGACATTTGTAGAATCGGCCTCAGGTATTAATGGGTTAGAAAAAAGAAACGGACAAATGATTCAGGGTTACTGTGTGGGGGTCCACAAGGGGTCCCTCTACTGTACTGTACTGTACTGTCACACCGACAATCATCATATACATTATACAGTTAATATGTGTGTGTGTGTGTGTGTGTGTGTGTGTGTGTGTGCGTATGTGTGCGTGCATGTGTGCGTGCGTGCGTGCGTGCGTGCGTGCGTGCGTGCGTGCGTGCGTGCGTGCGTGCGTGCGTGCGTGCGTGCGTGTGTGTGTGTGTGACAACAGTGACACTTGGTGATAAAAACCAACCAAACTATTTCCGTGCTCGGACCCCGGGACACAGCCAGAGACACAGTCAGTGACACAGCCAACCAGAGACACACAAAGCCACCCCCCCAATTGTCATGATTTGTCAACTCGGCTGTTGGCTTTGTCCAGCTACTATAAGCAATAATATGTCAAAAAAAGTAATGACCTTTCTTTTTTTATTATTAAGACAGCCAGCAATGGGTAGAACGCACCCATCTTTAAATAAATCATTTTTGTAACGTCTATGGGAAAAATGAATGGGAAATTCTCTTCTGGTGCCCTCGTCGTTTATCTGCATGCCCCATATGCCCTTGTGCCCCCCCCCCCCTCCCCCACCAATCCCCATCTTCTAAAATATTGACTGAGGATGATTGGTTTTTTCATCATCTACAGTAGAAAATGTTCAGATGGTGCTTGATACTTTGATTGTCTTATGACGGCTCCATAGGATGGTTATATCTTCACAGCACATATAAGCCATCAAAACCGAGAAAGCATCTGTGTTTTTTGCATCACAATCTTCTAACTACTTTAACCAATATTTTATACTCTGTCTATTCAAAAATCGTGAACATGATGTGCAAATCTTTTTATATATTTTAAAGCAAACTTTTTTTTTACTTGAAGGCGACCAAATATAATTTTGAGGGCTCCATGACGTGAAAACGTTTGAAAGTATTTTTCCGGAAATAAATTGAATTTGCAGAATCGACCTCAGTTCTTAACAGGTTAATTTGAGCTGTGAACGGACTGTCACGTCACAACTGTGTGTAATCTGGAAGTCGCTGACAGCTATCCAGCTACAAATAATTAAGCATTCACTCAGGCAATACCCAGAATTACTGGCTGACTGCGAGCATAACGGGATCAGCAGAGAATAGGCAGATAGGATATAGGCTGTAGCAATTCTCACTTGTTTGATAGTTCCTGAGAAGAGAGACAATGTTCCAGGCGTCAATCTGTCATAATGTGTTTCTGATTAAGTGAGGCAATGACAACAAGCACGCAATAAAGGTTAGCCACTTAAAGTTATGGCCCATATAAAAAAGAAATCACACTTGTGTGAAGTGAAGGGTGCCCACTGTATTTCAATCGGCCACATGACGTTGTTCGTCGTCTAAACAGACATTAAAGTCCATAGACTTAGCTGGCAAACAATTTACGTTTTAAGTGCTCAATGCATTGGAGGGGCTAGCACCCCTCAAAAATGCAAACTCGTTTGAAGAACTCCACCTCTAATGAGTAATGACATGTCCAAAATAGGGACACTGGATTTTAAAGTCTGACTAACCAATAATTTGATGAACGGCGGAGTCTACTACTGACCACTGGATCCGGTCATCAAATTATTGGCTTAGGAATGGGACAAACAAATAAATAAAGGCTTCATGGGGCGTGCAATTGATAGAAAATAAGTCATTTTTTGGGGGGGTGAACTACTCCTACAGTTACCTCAGTGGTATTCAAACCAAAAAATCTGTGACATGCAAACAAGTCTCGGTTCTTTCATCAAATATGAATGTGCCGAGGACCTCTATAAGCAGTTCACCGACTGCATGTTAAGTGAGCCGTTGAGGATGTAGGATGACACACATCTGGCGTGTCTTAACATCTATCTTGAATTCCCTTAACATGTTGCACATGAATGTTTTAAAACTCTCGGGTCACTTCTGCATTCTGGGGTTAGAACAATACAAGCGTTGCTTTGCATCAAAGATATCGTCACCTGTCGGGTGGAAATCTTGTATGTGCAAAATGGGTTACCTTTCAGGATTCAAATTTGAAAACGGAAAAAATGCCGCAGAGGCAAGAAAACAACCAGGTGCTCAACAGAGATGTGCAGGTAGATAAAATATGTAAAAATAGTTAAATGGTGCTCCTGGATCAATCGGAATAAGACATCAATTGAAAAAAGACGGAGAGCCGGGCACTCAAAATATTTCGAGCTTGCAGATCTGCTAGTTTTGGTGCTTCCATGTGACACTGATCACACAATCGTTGATTTACGAAAAAGCACAAAAAGGTTGGAATATGGAGATAAGAGGTATCTGCCCGGCAGCAAAGATATTGTGTATAACATGGGCCGATTTAAAGTTGGGATGACTGAGCAGTCAAGACCTATGGCATCTCTCTGCTGGATTCACACCGTGTGGAATTAAACAACTGTATGATTTATGCATCAACTTCTATAGAAAGAGAATGCGAGTGCTTCATTCCTACAATCTCACATGTATGTATGCTTGATTTCTGGCTGCACATCCGGCAGCATTATTAAATGTGTGTATACACACGGAAACATAATGGTTCTTAATGGTTCTTTAAAAGGCTATACATTGTGCCAAGAAGAACCATCACCTATTAACCTCTAATAATAATAATATTAATAATATAAATACATTTTTATTTATAAGGCGCCTTTCAGGGCACTCAAGGTCGCCGTACAGATTAAAAGCAGTACAAGAACACAGTTAAAAGCAGGAAAAATTTTAACTAGGGCACAGCTTGCAGCAGAAGACACAGAGGTCACACAGAGTCATAGGCCTGCCTAAACAGGTGGGTTTTGAGGTGATAGAGTCCATGTTTCTGACCTAAGTTTGTCTGGAAACATTTCAAATAATGTATTAAAAACTGTCAAAACAATGTATGATGCTATACTGTACATATATTTATCTACAAACCCCACAAGGGGATCCTGGAATGAAAAGGCATATTTACGTTTAAGGGTTCCTGCTTTGAATGGGTTAAAGAACTTGAGCTGCAATGAAAACAGGCAAAATCCCTCAACAGTGACATCTTCTGGCAGTTATGTCATATATGGGATTTGTGGGCTGTAACATCACAGTCCACAGGCAAATGAGAGCACTTGTTTGAGCCTAGTTCAGAAAACCCACAGAAAATCTACTGTATGTTCAAAGTTCTGTTTTTTGGTTTTTTTACGCAATTGAGCTCGGAAAACCTTATTTTTTATGTCACCAGACCATTAACAACTTAAACCCTATATAGCATTCCAGTTCTGGGTATGTCTAAAGCGAACATTCGCCAAAAGTAGCCATAGTGTGCTATGTCAACATTACGTTAAATTATGACTCCACATAAAAATGTAATATTTCCAAATGATTTTGATTGAGTCCATAGGCTATACATAACATTTACATATTTCGTAAAGTATGTTCTTTCAGGATGCAATGATCATGCACTAACCGTAACGCACCTCTCCCAGACTCCCTCCACAGTCAGAGTTATCAGTTTAGATGATAGTTAGATACGTTGTCCTTGCGGAAATTCAAGCAAGCCGTCACAAAATGAATGGATGCAATTTGTATATAGATTTGAGTGACTAAATTTAATTTCTAACTTTTTTTTAAATATCGAATAAAACTAAATAAATAAAACTCTCTCACACATATGCCACCCTCCCCTGTGCCAATGTTGGCATAAGGTTGCGTACCCCTATTCTATGGCATCATAAGAACCAGTTTCGCTTCCAGTTGGCTCCTTCATTTTTCTGTGTGCACTGAACTCTGTGCGAGCTGTTGCCCCGAAACGACCCGATGCCACAGACCAGTGATTGAAACAAAGCCTGTGTGACAGACTTAACCCATTTAGGACTAAAATTAGATTCTACAAATGTCTTCTAAATCCTGACACAATGAGGTCTGAAAAACCTGTTTCTATATTTGTGGTTCTCAAACTATTTCATGTCAAGAAACCCCAGAAATGATAATTATGCAATTGGCCGTCGACCCCCATCTGAAAATATTTGAGTTAAAAACGTTCGCTGTGCAAGCATTATATTCAAAGTTTTGCGCCACATTTTCATGATTTCCTAGCCGATCTACAAGCTCATAGCCGCGCTATGAGCTTGTAGATCGGCTATTTTTCAACAGCTAAAGTTTAAAATAACGGTTTAAAAGTGGTTAAACGCTAAAACGACATATGCGTTCCCGTCCTAAATGGGTTAAGGGGCTGTCCACGCCAATAATGACAACCTCTGAAGATAACTATACAACCATAATGATGTGTTGAGCGGCGTGAATGAGTGACGAATGATATACACTCTGTAAACACATGTAAACGTGAGTAATGCGCTAAAACGCCGTGCTCCGTGAGGTCAGATGGATTCCGATTGGCTGTCAGTGTTAAAATCGTTCCATCAATTCGCTTCTGGAAGTGATCCCAATTATATCGTCTGTCACTGTCGTCACACAGTTGCGGTGTGTGGACGTTACATTGCCATCCACTTGAGCCAGAGGGAGGGGTTTTCAAAATGACATGCTAACTAAGACCTGAGGTCGGTTCTACAAAAATGTCTTCTAAACGGTTTTATGAAAAAAACATGTTTCTTCTATATCGGTGATGCTCAAACCTTTTCATCTCAAGGACCCTGTGGCTCAGGAGGTAGAGCAGGTCGTCCAATGATCCATGGGTCGGCAGTTCGAATCCCGGCTCCTCCTGTCTACATGACAAACTGTCCATGGGCAAGACACTGAACCCCGCATTGCCTCCAATGGTTGCCACCATTGGTGTGTGAATGCAATCCATTATTATTATATAAAGTATTTGGCCACCGATCCCCATCGCAAAATATGCTTGTATATATAGATCTGCTGTATTGGAATAGCCATAGGATAATATTGGTTCAGAAATCTAAAATGACAGATGCTTTTCTGGTTTTAACTGGTTAAAAGATTAAGACCTGAGACCAGATTCTGCATGTCTTCTATAATCATATGTATCCATGTCAGTGGTTCTCAAACTGACCTGAGACCAGATTCTACATGTCTTCTATAATCATATGTATCCATGTCAGTGGTTCTCAAACTGACCTGAGACCAGATTCTACATGTCTTCTATAATCATATGTATCCATGTCAGTGGTTCTCAAACTGACCTGAGACCAGATTCTACATGTCTTCTATAATCATATGTATCCATGTCAGTGGTTCTCAAACTGACCTGAGACCAGATTCTACATGTCTTCTATAATCATATGTATCCATGTCAGTGGTTCTCAAACAGACCCGAGACCAGATTCTACATGTCTTCTATAATCATATGTATCCATGTCAGTGGTTCTCAAACTGACCTGAGACCAGATTCTACATGTCTTCTATAATCATATGTATCCATGTCAGTGGTTCTCAAACAGACCCGAGACCAGATTCTACATGTCTTCTATAATCATATGTATCCATGTCAGTGGTTCTCAAACTGACCTGAGACCAGATTATACATGTCTTCTATAATCATATGTATCCATGTCAGTGGTTCAGTGTTAAGGAGCCCTACAATTATATACAGGGTATATTATATATGGCCACCAACCCCCATCTCAAAATATGTTGTTCCAGGGACCACCCCAGAAGCCACAATTCCTTCAGTATGCAGGCCTATTGATGTACCATTAGGAGTGATAACAGGCAAACGATCAAAAAAACAATTGTTCTATACGTTCTCTAACTGTGTAGAAGATGTTTAACAATAATGTGATTCTTGAGAGTGTAAAATGAAACCAAATGGACCTGTATAAAGATCGATAAGGGTCCATTTGGTTACCAACTCTCCATAATTTACCTCCTCAAGGACCACTGTTTGAAAACCGTTGGTCAAGAGGACGACTTATAGGTCGGAGAGAGTGAAACATGTTTTGCAGTGTGTGTGTGTGTGTGGAAAATAACTAAGTACATTTACTTAGTTTACAAATACAATTCTGCTGTATTTGTACTTTAATTGAGCATTTCCAATTTCCAAATACGTTTACTTCCACTTCCACACTACTAGTCACTTTATAGAATTTTGTGACAAAACACACATTAGCCACTTTCAAAAGAATTTTAGATATTTGAAAACTTGAAATGAGACATTCTGCACAATGAGTACTTTTACTCTCGGTATACTTTTGTACATGTACTTTTTGAATTCCGGACATTTACTTGCAACGGCGTATTTCTCTATTGCAGTATTGATACTTTAACTTATGATACTTACTTATTTTAAGACAATTGAGTACTTTTTCCACCACTGTTTGCGGTGTGTGTGTGTGTTGTCATGGGTCTATATATTCTGCGCATTCCGAGTGTGTCAACGCAGCTAAGCAACGTCCTCGTCCCCTTGCGATTGTGATTGTGTGTGAAAACTAGACCTATCATGTCCTAATTACATCCCCTGTGCGAATCCATTACGAGCGTGATATAGAGGTGCCAGGACAAGTATGTGTCTGTGTCTATATTGGGGTGGCGGGGGGGGGAGAGAGAGAGAGAGAGAGAGAGAGAGAGAGAGAGAGAGGTAGTGTAAAGTTTGCACGTGAAAATGAGAGAAATGGACTGATAATGTGTGTTGCACAGTGTGGCACACAGAACGAGAGAGAGAGAGAGAGAGAGAGAGAGCGCAATGGAGCCTTTTGGACCCCTGCCTGCAATCTGCTGATGGCGGGGCTCGTGACGAGGGAGAGAGACGCGCGGCGTCCATTTTTAGCGATGAGGTCATCTTTAATTAACAAAACAAAGAGAGTCAGCTGTGTCACTCCAATCTGTTATCTGCACCCATGCTCAAGGACACCGTTTATCTTCATATAATTCAATCTCTTTGAACGAAGGCTTATCGACATATCGGCGAGGGCGGCGGGGGGGATGGTTTTGCACGTTGGCGCGAGAGGGTGGGGTGGGGGCTCATGCCTGGTCTCAGCCAATAATGGAGCCGTGGGGACCCTCATCATAGACCAAGAAAGAGGTGGATGAGATGAGAAGAGTGTAACATAATGTGAAGAGAGAGGAGAGGAGGAGGAGAGGAGAGCAGAAGAGAGGGAAAGGGGGAGGGGGGTCTTAATGTCATTGATCCCAATAAGCCGGCTGGAGTGTGATGCAGGGATGAAAGTGGGACTAAAATAAAGGAAAAGATCAAATAGCTCATTTCGCTATCTGTCCGACGGACGGACGGATGGACGGTCAGACAGACAGACAGAGCCCATATGAGGTGACATCATCGCTATGTGACTCCTGGCACTGCCGTTATCTCTGCTCCTCCTCCTCTCGTCTACGCTCTGAGCTCCCCCCCCCCCCCAGTCTTATAGTCTCTTCTTTTATTTATTCATCCCGTTTTGTGTGTGTTAATTTTTTTATTCCTAATAAATTATTAGGAAGAAAAAAATAACACGTTTGGCTGGGAGGAGAAAGTTAGAAGACATTATTAGTACTAATGTCTTCTAACTTTCTCCTCCCTGCCAAACGGCTCTGCTTCCATGCCCATGTTGTCTCGCTCTGCTTCCATCCACGCTGCTAAATAAAGTCTCAGAAGACGGTGATGTCACACAAATGCACTCACAGGTTTTTAATTAGCACTAAGCAACACAGAGAGAAAGTGTCTGTCTGTGTGTCTGTCTGTGTGCGCTCGCATGTGTGTGGGTGCGTGTACGTATGCATGTGTGTGCATGCGTATACGTGCATGTGGGTGCATATACGTTTGCGTGTGTGTGTGTGTGTGTGTGTGTGTGTGTGTGTGTGTGTGTGTGTGTGTGTGCATGCGTGTGCATGCGTGTGTGTATGTGTTTCATGGCGCTACGCTGATGTGCACACACAGGAACGTGTCACCTCCACTGTGATTTAAGGACAAGAATCCCAGATGATCAGACGATGGAACAAGATGACGTAATCGTGGGGTTTGGGGGAAACCTCGGGATAACAGCATGGAGACACACACGTAATACGACTTGATGGTGGATACGAGGAGTGTATTTTCTGATAATTTACATTGTCATGTTCTGCAAGCCAAATGTTTGTCACTATCAGTGTCTGACACCTGCTCCTTGTGTACAAATGTATAGGTTAGTGTTCTGATTCTGCATCATTTTAATTCTGACTAACCACCATGTATTGAGT
This sequence comes from Protomyctophum parallelum, assembly GCF_964188405.1. Taxonomy (NCBI): domain Eukaryota; kingdom Metazoa; phylum Chordata; class Actinopteri; order Myctophiformes; family Myctophidae; genus Protomyctophum; species Protomyctophum parallelum. The sequence goes on from NC_139713.1 coordinate 31,832,263, forward strand.
TCGGTCAGGTTTGTCTCTAAACTGTGGAGTGGCGTGGAGGCTAAGCCTGCATATTCATTTATGGTTTTATTTATGTGGATTATGTCCGCCTCTGTTTGTCTTTGTATGTTATTTTGTATTGATTGATTGATTGATTGAAACCAGCATTGACTCCCCAGCAGTCAATATACACAATCTGCTCAAAAAACCATGGCATGTGGTAGTTTGAAAATGGAGTATGGTATTTAACCGATTACTGAAGCCAGTTGCAAAGTAATTGCCAGAGATTGTGTCCTCAAAATATGAGGACGAAATTCGTGGACGGAATGTGTCTGCACGTCTTGCACGCTGTGAATTCTACGCGGGGATTGGCTGAGCATCACATAACGGGTGTGCCTGTTACATATAAGTGGCAGAGAGAAGGGAGAGAGAGCCAAGAGAGAGAGACAGAGAGAGGAGGATAGGTAGAGGCAGGGATTGGGTATATGTCATAATATCACCGAACGGGTATGGACTAGTATGACATAATTTCAAAAGCTGGCATTGGAGGGGCTAGCGGCCCTCAACAATGTCCTGGGACTGTCACGATTCCAGCAGGATAACAAGTGGATGTGACTTCCAAGTAAAGACAGTATCGCTGACATTGCCTACAGGAGTCGTTTCTTCTTCTTTACAACTTACTCAGGCGTGCATGGGATACATTTTCATATACTGTTAAGATATTGTGAAAATGTTTTTTTCTCTCCTCTCTGTGGATACATTCACTTATATTAAGCATAAATTCAGCCCACTTTAATCCCCTAATAAGATTATTTTCCAGTATATTGTCTGTGATTGTCAATAACCTCTCGCATATAGTGAAAGTTGGTTGCGCTTGTACAGGAATGCTAAGCCCCACAGTGATCCAACCCCCCCCCCCCCCCCCTCTCTCTCTCTCCCTCCCCCCCCCATCCCTCTCCCTCGACATGGCAGCCAGGCATTGCTCCTGTGTCTGTCTTGGTGTGCCATCTAGAGGCCTGTACAAGCCCCCGATGAAACACATCAAGCACTATACAGTACACTCATGTCTGCGGCGCATGCAAACACCACCATGAATAATGGTGGCAGTTGGCGAAATTGCGGTCGCACACACACACTAGAACAGTGGTTCTCAAAGTGGGGTCCGGGGACTCATGGAACCAATGGTTCACGAAATATTTATGGGGCCCTGCCACTTCAAACAAGTTTGAGAAACTGTCTGTCTGTCTGTCTGTCTGTCTGTCTGTATGTATGTAAATGTAATTTTCCCATTTATTTTGTACATATAGCCCTTTTTGTTGATGTATTATTGTGTTACTTTGTTTATGCTATGATGATGAATTGAGTATATAGGACCACGCAATGGAAACAAGTCCTTTTTGGTGTTATTCTTTTACCCTGAATGTCGTACTGTACCATGTGCGGTTTACATTCCGGTTCCCAAACTTTTTCATGTCAATTAAGGACCCCCAAATTGACACTAATTAGCCCACAGAAATATACGCCAAGGACCCCCATAAGAGAAGATCTTTACGGCTCTAGCAGTGATTCTCAGCCCGTTTAATTTCAAGTACCTCCGGTTTGACATGCATTAGGCTAAGGTGCCCCATTTAATGGCATTTCTATCTCTGGGACACCAATGTATATTGTAAAATCAAAGTTAATTTAACTCTGAGAGTGTACAAATGGAACCAAATGGACCCGTTACCGCTAGGGTCCATTTGGTTCCATTTGTACACTCTCAGAGTTAAATTTGGTGCCTAATTATCATTTAGCTGGGGGTCCCGGACCCCACTTTGGGAACCACTGTTGTAAAGTATTCAATCAATCAAAGAAACTTTATGGAGAATGGGCAACCTTATAATCATATAGTAAATTAATTAAAGGACCACGTCACCACTTTTCAACCTATCTTCATATAAAAATACAAAATAAATCTACTCGATCTGTGTTTCACAGGCAGGCTGTGGGCAGTTCAGAAACCCATCCACCAGTGACATCATCGTTAGGAAGACTTTTTTCAAACGATGGCTCCTATTTCCACATTGCAACTTTTCAGGAATAGAGAGCCTGCAGTTTTCTATTAGCTTGGATTCCCCATCGATGATGTCACTGGTGGGCGGGTTTCTGAACTGCCTACAGCCCACCTATGACACACAGACAGAGTAGAAAAAATTGTGCTATTTTATCATGATTATTAGTGAGGACCAATTATATGAAGAAAAGTGGTGTCAATACAAGTCAATACATCGCTTTCTTCATACAACATATAGCTGGGTCCGTAATGAAGCCATGAATAGTACAATAAGACAAAGATGGTCACCTTGTCACAAGAAAAAGAGTGGGAAACAGCAAAGAGATCATTATTTTGCATCATTCCACATGCCTCTCTCAGCTTAGGTAAGGCCCTCTCTCTAGCAAACCAAACAAAACACAATAAAATCCTGTTTACAATCGGCTTTTTCAGAACAGTGCTGTTCCACCCAGCGTTGGTCAGCAACAAGCTAAACATTCGCCTCAGTTTGATTAGTAAATTCAAAACATATTTGCGGGCAGTCACTCTAGAACCCCTTGAAACAACAGGGTTTCTTGTGAAATTTTATTCCGTATCACAACAATTATGTGGAGTAAGTAGGCATTTTCAGTAAGTAGGGCAGAGATGAGGGGGGGGGGGACATTTTTGCATTCTGTAAGAGGCAAGACATCTGCAAATGAGTCCGTCTGTCTGTTTATCTGTGTGTTTGTCCGGAAGATAATCTCGCAAACCACTTTGCCAATCGGCGCCAACATTTCTTGTGCCCACTGCCAGTGGGCAATGGAAGTGAATGCTGGTCGGATTGGGCTGAAACCTTGCCCAAATGTGGAGTCTACTGGGGCGCCGGTGGCCGAGTGGTTAGGGCGCCGAGGCGCGTACCAGTTACTGCCTGACAAAGAGTCCCGGGTTCTGTTCCCTTGCCCGTTGGCTCCCACAACTTTCAAAAGCTTTGAGTAGTAGAAGTAGTGGATGTCATGTCCTTACGAATTGTACAGGTATTACTGTGCAGAGGTATTGGAATTGTACAGGTATTACTGTGCAGAGGTATTGGAATTGTACAGGTATTACTGTGCAGAGGTATTGGAATTGTACAGGTATTACTGTGCAGAGGTATTGGAATTGTACAGGGATTACTGTGCAGAGGTATTGGAATTGTACAGGTATTACTCTGCAGAGGTATTGGAATTGTACAGGTATTACTGTGCAGAGGTATTGGAATTGTACAAGTTTTACTCAGAGGTATTGGAATTGTACAGGTATTACTCTGCAGAGGTATTGGAATTGTACAGGTATTACTCTGCAGAGGTATTGGAATTGTACAGGTATTACTCTGCAGAGGTATTGGAATTGTACAGGTATTACTGTGCAGAGGTATTGGAATTGTACAGGTATTACTCTGCAGAGGTATTGGAATTGTACAAGTTTTACTCAGAGGTATTGGAATTGTACAGGTATTACTCTGCAGAGGTATTGGAATTGTACAAGTTTTACTCAGAGGTATTGGAATTGTACAGGTATTACTCTGCAGAGGTATTGGAATTGTACAGGTATTACTGTGCAGAGGTATTGGAATTGTACAAGTTTTACTCAGAGGTATTGGAATTGTACAGGTATTACTCTGCAGAGGTATTGGAATTGTACAGGTATTACTCTGCAGAGGTATTGGAATTGTACAGGTATTACTCTGCAGAGGTATTGGAATTGTACAGGTATTACTGTGCAGAGGTATTGGAATTGTACAGGTATTACTCTGCAGAGGTATTGGAATTGTACAAGTTTTACTCAGAGGTATTGGAATTGTACAGGTATTACTCTGCAGAGGTATTGGAATTGTACAAGTTTTACTCAGAGGTATTGGAATTGTACAGGTATTACTCTGCAGAGGTATTGGAATTGTACAGGTATTACTGTGCAGAGGTATTGGAATTGTACAGGTATTACTCTGCAGAGGTATTGGAATTGTACAGGTATTACTGTGCAGAGGTATTGGAATTGTACAGGTATTACTCTGCAGAGGTATTGGAATTGTACAGGTATTACTCTGCAGAGGTATTGGAATTGTACAGGTATTACTCTGCAGAGGTATTGGAATTGTACAGGTATTACTCTGCAGAGGTATTGGAATTGTACAGGTATTACTCTGCAGAGGTATTGGAATTGTACAGGTATTACTGTGCAGAGGTATTGGAATTGTACAGGTATTACTCTGAGGTATTTGAATTGTACAGGTATTACTCATGTGTTTGAATTGTACAGGCAGTACGCCGAGACGAGGTAGTTTAATTGTAGGGTACAGGCTTTAGTCCTGACATACTATTGGCATACTATACCATTCCATATTCCATATTCTTCTAGATCTATACATAAACGCAATCTGTGCACGCCTGTGTATTGGGCATAATCCGATCAATTGGCCTCCAAGTTGCCGCGTGTGTTCCAGATGACCCAGGGGTGTGCTCTGCTGATTGGCACGTTTTTAATAGAACTCTATTCACTAAAAACCCACAACGTTAGCAGTTTTTGGCCAACGTCAAGAGGATGGTTCACATTGGGGGGCATACGTTAGTCCAACGCACCAACAGTCCGACATACGAGCAAGACTCAACCGTGGCTCTGACATGCGCCCTATAACCACACCAAAGGGTCAAGACGGTTTAAGCGTTGTCCCTGCGGTGTGATATGTCTTGTTGCATGTTGACCCTAGTGATTCAACGCATGGAATTCAATCACACCAAAGGGTCAAGACGGTTTTAGCGTTAACTCCTTGCAACCATTTGGACCCAAGGAGTTGCATGGTGACCCTTTGGTGTGGTTAGTCTAATAGTCTTAGTCTTAATGCAATGTTAATATTGCCAGATTGTTTAGTCTTAGTCGACTAAATATCAAAAACCTTAGTCTTTAGTCTTACTCCTAGTCAACAAAATTAACACTGCCAGTTAAAACTCACCCGTGGTTTCCGACATGCGTGGCAGGTTAAGACACAGTTTTCAGTGATGAGGTGACCACCTGAAACTGGAGTATGAATAGGCTCTAAGAATCACCCGTGGCTCCGACATGTGTGGCCGGTTAAGATTCACCCGTGGCTCTGACATGCGTGGCCGGTTAAGATACATGTGTGGCCGGTAAAGACCGGGGGTTTCTGCGTGTGGTTAAGGTTAGGTAAGGGTTTGGGGTATAGGGTGTCAGACTATTGCGCGTCAGCCTGTTGTGGCACCCTACAAAGGATAGTTAGTCTCCGTGGTTGCTTGTTAACTGGAGGTCAAAGATCAGAACAAAGGGAATCAAAGATAAACGAAGGGGCACATTAGTGCCCTAAATTGTCTCCAGCAAACAGTGTGTACACAAGCTAGTTGAGCCATCTGTATATCACCACTGTCAGGTGGAAACCTTGTATGTCCAAAACTGTTACCTTTCGGTAAATGGGGGAAAAGAGCCTGTGTTTCCAATGGATCCAATGGAGTTCTTATTTAGTCACAAGTTCTTGTCAATACCTTTCATCTGTTCAATATTTATAAAACCCACAGGCAGACGTAACAACATTCACCTTAACTTTAAAAATAAAAAAAATTAAAACAACGAAAGGCCGATCTACAACGTTACAAGGTGTTGCGAGCTTGGTGGACCTCAGTTTTTTTCACTCATTGTGCACGACACACTTGTACGACAAAGTAGGGCATTAATTCACAAAATATATTAAATGAAATACTGAGATACAAGGTTTCTGCCCGACGGCGCCAATATCTCCACATCCCAGCTTTTAAACTTTTTTTCTTTACTTTAAGGTCACATGCAGCTAAGTGCTCACATTGAATTGTGTCTTTTATGGTGATGAGCCCGGGGTTCCAGGCAAGTGAAGGATCAAGTGGGAGCTTGGAGTTAACAAGCTTGATCTGAGCCATGTACCTGTCTGCTCACATCCGCACTGGAGGAAGCCTGGCTTTACGACCTGGAAATGGGAGTCTTTCAAGGACAGAAGGCAAAGATTTCCCCTTATTGACCAAGTGATGTGGGGTATTTCTTTGTCCCTCACAGTGCCACAGGGAGGGTAATGCTTCATTTGTACTCTGTCGATGATGTCACTGGTGGACGGGTTTCTGAACTGCCCACAGCCCTCCAATGAGACACAGGCCGAGTAGAAAATAATTGTACTTTATTTTTATTTTTATGAAAATATCCGGGGTCGGAATTATAATCAGGGAAGTAGATTATTTGACATTCAATGTTGTTTTTCCACAAATGAGTCTTGAAAAATGGGAGTTGTCTTAGGCGCGATTCATACTCCTATTTTAGAGCCGAATTAAAGTCGGTTCGGCTCTGTAGAACCTACAATGTGACGTCATTTGAGGTTCGGGGGGGCGGATACCATCCTAAAGTCGGCTCTTCAGTGCTAATAAGAAATTCTGACGACCGAAATCATTTCGGCACTACAGCGGTAAAATAGGAGTATGAATCGGCCATTATAATCAGAGCCCTTATAAAAAAGAGTCGTCTTATATTCTGGAGAATACTGTGAAGATAGCTTGAAAAGTGGTGAAGTGGTCCTTTAATGAGGTAAAAATTATTTATGTGTCTCCAGACAGAACCAAACGTTGTTTTTACAGTTGGACCTGTATTATGCAGTGGTGGAAAAAATACTCAATACTGCAATGTAGAAATACTACAAGTAAAAGTCTGGAATAGAAGTTGCAGGGTTCTATTCTAGGACACACCAAAACGCTTTGACAAAGCATTGCCGATCCACAAGCTTCTATCAACGGATATGAAATCTTTGGGTCAAAATGTAAGCCCGAGAATAGGGATGGGAGGGTTCAGGTGGTTAAGAGAGGCACTTTGCCTCTCTTACCTGTAGGGACAGGACAAGGGGAAAGCCTGGGGATGATCCCGCCATGCATAAAGAGCTGGATTTATGGACATGGAAGACTGAACTGCTGTCTGACCACATCAAAGGCGGCGCAAATCCATCTCCTGGTCGCCGCTGACCTCAAGCAGAAGATTTGCGAGGGAGACGGGACTGCCGCTTAAGAAATGATGACTCTTTTACGAACCTATACAACCCACTGCTCAGTGGGCAGATCTAAGGGGGATGGATGGAGCTTCTCGGTGCTGATGGTTTGCACAGATGTGTGTGTGTGTGTGTGTGTGTGTGGGGGGGGGGGTGCTGCAGACCACCCGTATCACCCTGAAGCATCAACAACACTCGGTTGGGCAAAAGGACAAAACAACAAAGATGGTAAGATAATAAGATAAGCAGCCGTGGACAAAGTACTGAACTGCAGTACTTCCTGAGTCAAAGTATATAGTTAGACTCCTCCTGGTCAAATGTTACTCGACTGCAAGTGAAAGTTCCCCTGGCAAATGTAGACTTGAGATCTGCTCTTCCTATATTCAGCAATTAGTGTAGATTTTCATCTTACACAAACATTGAATTCCCATTGACAATGAATGGAGAATTTAAGATATATGTGGACGAGCAAATCGGCTATTTTGGTCCTACACAAAGATTACATTCCCATTGACAATGAATATTATTTTACGTTATGATGATAATAGCGCCGGCCCCTCACTACACACGGGTGTGATTTCCTTGAAAATTGTGGAATATTTTTGGAAAATTTCTACATTTTAATGCAACAAATTTGCATCGATAAAAAGTTATTTGTACTTTTGGATACTTAAGTTTACAAATATTACTTCTGAATACTGAAGTAGTTTTAAAAGCAAGTTCTCCGGTACTTTAACTCAATTACAAATGTGACTGAACAAACTGTACTAGTTTTGTCAACTAAAACTATGACAAGAAATGTCCGACTACCTGTTTTCACTAAGGAAAACCAAATTAAAATTAAATAAAAACTAAGCACTAAAACTGTATCAACTAAATTGATTAGTCTGACTCTGATTAACCACCTGTATTATACTTCAAGGCGTGTGGGAAAGAAATACAGATCTACGGTACAAGATTGTTGTATCGCGATGCATTATGAGCTTGTTTATTTGTTGTTGTTGAACATTTTAAGACTATTTTAATAATCTCCGCCCCCATCCCCTCCCCCAAATTGACACCCCCAGAATAGTGAGGCCAGGGTGAGCGTGGTTAAGAATTCCCTAGACTCCACACAAATCCATGCTTCCAAGTTTGTATCAGCAGTCTGATCACCGCATAGTTCTGCAGAACAATGGGAGGTTTTTGATTCCATCTTCTCTCCAGTTCAAATGAGAGCCACGCACGAGGGCTCATGGTTTTACAGTTTATGAGATGATCCCAAAAAGATGTTTCCAACTGAAAAGGAGGTCATTCTTACATGTACTGTATACATGGACCCACCCCCACCAATCTGCATGAGTTACATACACCCCGACCCCCATGCCTTTGGTCCTACACCACTGATTACCAATATTAAAATTGTGTGTGTGTGTGTGTGTGTGTGTGTGTGTGTGTGTGTGTGTGTGTGTGTGTGTGTGTGTGTGTGTGTGTGTATGCACGCGCACATACACGTGCATGTGTGCGTGCGTGTGTTTCTAGATATGAAACGGGGTAAAGTTTAGAAGAAAGCCCAACCTTAAAATTGACTCACATGCTAATGAGTTTAGGGTGTCGTCAGATTGGCCTGACCTCCATTACCTCTGTGTGAGAACTGGAGTATCCCTGTGCTGGGTTCGACCTGACTCTGAATCTGTAGCAGTTTCTGAGGACATTATTACCAACTGTTTGATCTCAGTAAGGGGTACTGTAATTGATACGGAACACCATACGTACTGTATATCACCAGTCAATGCACGGAGGTACCTTGTAATGTTTGTAACAGCAAAAACACAACAACAACAAAAACCGTGATCTGTATCCTGAAGCACTTGTAGAGTTTTCCAAGTTTGCGCATCCACTATTGTTTGTGTTCAATAATTTGTTGTTAAATGTGAATGCAAATAAAGATGTTAAATGTATGTGTGTGTGTGTGTGTGTGTGTGTGTGTGTGTGTGAGACGTGTGTGTGTGTGTGTGTGTGTGTGTGTGTGTGGTCTAGACAGTCAGTCTGACATCGACAACCATTCTCTACCCTAACCTAAACATAATAGCAAGCACAGGAGCAGCGCAGTTCGAGCGGGCTCGGGAGTCGAACCCGCAGCACATCGTCCGGCTAGCTTGGCAGCCTAGGTGCCCAGACGGTTGAACTAAACGTACGGTCCTGGAGGAAGACTTTCTAACCAGTGCTGAAATCTCAACAGCAATAGAGCAGACCATCTCACAGCTAGGCTACAGATGTAAAATCTGAGTTTTTATCTTTAGCAGCCTACAAGGCATGTGCGCAAGTTGGTTGTGAGGGGCCTACAAATGACCGGCCTCTCCAAAAGGAGGGCCTTGGGGGTCCTGGAGATGACAATGAGAACCGCTGCTTTAAGACGCACATAATAACTAACGACGTCCCACTGATAACCTACGTCATTCCAACTTTTCTCAGACACTTCAGCAAAAGTTCAGTGGACAGGAAAGACGCAAAGCCACGACTGAGAATTGAATCCAGAGACGACGTAAAGGACAAAAGACAGTCGACTCCGAAATGTGAATGACGCCGTCTTCCAGCGGAATGAGATTTATGGCGGTGACTGGCGCACACAATGGGGTGAGTCAGCCTCGCCATCTGCCCCTTTGCACTACACCTCGTCTGTGGCCCGTGGGGGGAAGTAACCAAGTACATTTACTCTAAGTGCTGTACTGTATTATGACTTAATTATTTTTGAGGAGTGCTATCCCCTCCTATATGTCCAGCTTTGAGGGTTTGTTTAAACACAAACATTGAAGACGAAGGTGAGGACGCAAATTGTGATTGGCCGGAATGAGATGATGTATGATGATAAGAGCGCCCCTCACTTCATACAGGTGTGATTATTTACTTTTATTTTAATTTTATCTCCCATTTTACCTTGTACTTCTGCTCCACTACATCCCAGGCAAATATTGTACTTTAGGTTTCTGCAAAACCTGATCTTTGATACCAATACTTTAGTCCTTTTACTCGTGTAACAGGGATTTCACTTAACCGTAACAGACTGAGTAGTTCTACACTGTGGGATCGCTATACTTTTACACTTGCATGCGCTGAAGTAAGGCCACCTACCACACAAGCGGTTCAGGTCAAAAAGACATTTCTTTTTCAATAACCACTTCAGTCCTGGATACATTTCGGCCATTTGAAAATAGCCAATCTGCAAGCTCACAGTGTGTTGGCCTCACGACATAATACAAGTTGTAAATCTGCTATTTTCAAAATATTCGAATCCATTCAATAACCTTCGAATACATTCTGCATAGTAAGTACTTTTGGACGTACGTACGTTAAGATTTTTTTTTTATGCCAATACTTTTATACTTTTACTTGTAACAGATCACCATTTCTATACTGCAGTATTGATACTTTTTTACTCAAGTACAACAAGTGAGTACTTTTTCCACCACTGTTGGTGGCCAATCTTTCATAGGCAGCCCTCCCAGGGGTGATGGATGGGCCTGTCCACGCTGCCCAATGACTACAGCCGGCTACTTCCAGATCACCTCATTTCTCCAGCGTTATTAAATTCATATCACCCCAGCCTCTGACTCAAACCCCCTCACCCCCACCCCCACCTCTCTCTCCCCCCACACCACCACCACCACCAGCTAGACTTGGGGGTCATCACCATTTACGGCGCCTGTCAAATTGCCCTGCACTGTCCTCTGTCCTCCTCCTCCACTCATCTTCCTTTGACGTCCTCCTCCTCCTCATCTAAGGACCAAGCACATCACTGAGAGGATATATGCAAACTGACACTTTATAGAGCCAATAACGAGACTTTTTACATTTCTTATATGTCTTTATCAACGAGTGGATATGAAAAGAACATTCTAAAGAGATTATTTTTTATAATCGACTAAATCGAATATCTTTCACAGCTTTTATTGACAGTGGAGAGAGAGAGAGAGAGAGAGAGAGAGAGAGACGAAGTGCGGAGAGAGCATAGCGGCATGACTGTCAGCAAATGTTCCAGCTGGAATCGAACCGGTGTCACACTGATCTGAGCCCTGCCCCCATGTGGCATGCAGCCTAAACTTTCGTCTGTCAGGTCATGCCTTCCTGTCCCGCAGGGGGGTGTCGCAATTTAAGGACTTTTTATGATGTTTTTAATACTGTAGCTCAAAAGATGCCCTCCTCCCTGCGTGCGTGCGTGCATGCAACAGTGACACTTGGTAGTCAACAAACGCTATTTCCGTTGTCTACTTGGACGGACAGACACACAGGGACACAGCTAGTTGTCTATAGGAGTGGCTAGCACCACTCAAAAAGACCATTACTGAGTCAAAAGTAACCAAAAAACTATACTAATAAAAACTCGTCAAATTGTCACATATAATAAGAAAGAGGCAAACATTGTGAAAATAGCTGATCTACAAGCTCACAATGCCTCGGGTTGTGAGACGTTGTGAACTTTTTTCACAATATTTATCTGTGGAACCTAGTCAAACTAAATCAACTGCCTCAACTTCCGACCGTCAGGGTGGGGGGTCCAGTGGCGGCTCTACAGGGGGGCATTGGGGTGCAATGCCCACCCAGATTGAACTTTGTGCCCCTCCAGTCCAGATTGGCCAGTAGTACCCCAACAATATTTTAATTTGTTTTACAAAATGTTAAATCTATTCTTCATGATTGTTAAAAAATAAATCTTTTTTTATTTTATGCAGAAGACATTACAATGCTTAACATCATTGTATTAGTTTGTTGTTGGTGTTTGTCCCGACACTAACAACCCACCCAATGTTTGGGGAACCAGTGATATACAGACCGATCTATTCGCCAGAAATAAAAGGCGTCTTACCCGTGTAGATCTCTGCCTCGGAGGGGTCCTCCACCCGCTTGTGCTGCAGGATGTAGTCGGAGACCTTGCATCCGATCAGAGGCTCCACGTCCGTCCACTCTAGCGCCACCATGCTGCTGGAGGGCTCCAGGTGAGGTGCGAGGCGCAAGCTATACAGCAGGGGACACGACAGAGAGGAAGCATGGATTAAAGCCAAAATTAAATCTCAAGATTGAAGCATTGGGTACAGGCTTTAGTTCCGACATACTATTGATCCGAAACCTCAATCCCTAACCTAACCATAACCGCAAGCACGGGAGCAGCGCATGTCGGACCATCGCATTTTGGCATCGCATCGCATGTCCCCGCGCTTCGGACCTTTGGTGTGTCGGAAAAGCGTGCGCACGCCGAAGCATTGTGCCCCCCAACACTATACTAGGGCAGTTTCCTAAACAATTAACACGTTATGTAAAGTGAAATATTTTAGTTATATTGTTCCTGCCGTTACATACTGCCAATCAGGTGAAGAAATCACAGACCATATGGGTTTTATGGAAGATTATTCTGCACACAATGCTAGTTTGACCACTTGAAATGCTCTAATCTTAAAATAAGCAAAAGCATTGAGAACTTGTAGAATATAGTAGATAATAATAACGTTGCTTGTAAAATATTGGTTAGGCTAGTTGCGTTATTTGTGGGGGAGGGAGGCTTGTTTCCTAATGTTGTTTAAACCAGTGGTTCTCAAACATAAACCAGTGGTTCTCAAACTTTTATGCTTCTCAAACAAAGCATAAAAGTCATGGAAATACTAAATAAAGTAAATCAGCAAGTAAGCAGGTCGGAGAGGCTCATCGTTGGGATTACTTTCTGCAGTCCTTCATTCTTTGACACATCTTTCTAGTCGAACTGTTGTAGCAGCTCCACATTTTGTGCTTTTTGAAGGTTTTTATCCTGTTTCTCAATGAAAGTTATCGGCGGGGAAACAGTGGCTGAAGGGTATGACTCAGACAACATAGTCCCCAGACTATTATTAAGTCACCGTAGGTGAGAGCAGAACCTCATGTTCTTTCTGGAGTGGGTGTTGAGGCTGACTGACAGCAATTAGAACCTTTGGGACTGAGCTCGTGGCACACATCTTCAACGACTATATCCTTGGAGGACTTGCCTGGTTTAGTTTATGGTCGCAATGGTGTGCAATGTGCAAATCGTCGCCGCCAGGCAGAACGCTCGTATATCAGCGTTTCAACTTTTTACGTTTGTTTTGTTCGTAAATGAAGGCCCTATATGTCATCGTCGTACACGAGTGTCACACTTTTCACAGTGTGAAAAGTAGCCAATCAATTATAGTCAACATTTTAAAAATGTTATTAAAATAATAATTTTAAAAAGTTAAGTTTTTTTGGACATTATGAGGTTTCCACCCGGCAGCAAAGAAATGAAATATTTGACTCCCGTTCAAATTTGCATCCCTTGCCTCTTGTGTTCAACGTTGGTTCAACGAGGAACAATTCAAACATGTCAGCATTATTTCATATTTTAGGGCCGATCCACAAGCGCACACAGCGACCACAAAGCTATACAACGCATTATTGACTCGGACTGGGATACAAACATGTATGTTTGTATCCCATGGGTCCCTTCCCAGAAATGTAGTGGCAGTACAATATTTGTCTTTACAATCAATAGAATAATCACTAAGGAGATAATCGATGGTGTGTGTGCAATCGGCCTAGGGAAGGTCAACAGTCCTGCTCCTACTCACATGGGCTGCCTCAGGGGACTGCAGTTGGGCAGGCCGTCTTTGCTCAAGGCACTCAGGTCACACCGACACCAGTTGTCGATGACATCGCCCTTTCCGGCACACCAGTATGAGCTCATCGTGGCACTCTTGAAGGCCTGCGAAAAGTAACAGGTGAGAAAAATGCAATTATCTCTTGGTATATGTACTCCTCCCTCTCCCCTCGCCATCGCTGACTCATGTGGTAGGTCTGCGTGTGCGTCTCCGCCTCGCCATTTCTCATGCGCGCGCACGCACGCACGCACACGCGCGCGCGCACGCACGCACGCACGCACGCACGCACGCACGCACGCACGCACGCACACACACACACACACACACACACACACACACACACACACACACACACACACACACACACACACACACACACACACACACACACACACACACACACACACACACACACACACACACACACACACACACACACACACACACACACACACACACACACACACACACACACACACACACACACACACACACACACACACACACAGACACAGAGAGAGAGAGAGGAGGGGAGATTCTCACAGCTTTCTCACCTCTCTGCTGGAAGAGGCAGAGGGGTGAGGGGTGTGTCTATGATGTCAGTGTGCAGTGGTGGAAAGTAACTAAGTACATGATTCACTCAAGTACTGTACTTACTGTACAGCTGACAACATTGTGAGCTTGTAGATCAGGTATTTTCAAAAGGACAAAATATAGGGCTGAAGTGGTTACTTTAGGTTTTGTAATAATAATCAAAATCTACAATGTAACTAGTAACTGAAGTGATATGGGAATGCTCACGCAAAGTACAAATACCTCACAGTTGTACTTAAATGGTCGACTTCACTCATTTTCAACCTATCTTCTTTGTTGTCACAAATGTTCATGATAAAATAGCACTTTTTTCCCCTGCTCGGTCTATGTCTCATATAGGAGGACTGTGGGCAGTTCAGAAATCCGTTTTCCAGTGACATCATCGCATATTTTCTTTTAATATTTAGATTTTTATTATCACTTATTATCGCCAGAACGATGGCTTCCATTATAGCATGGTAACTTTTCAGAAATAGAAAGCCTGCGGTTTCTATTAGCTTGGATCCCCCATTGATGATGTGACTGGAAGTGGTGTTTCTGAACTGCCCACAGCCCTCCTATGAGACGCAGACGGACTAGAAATAAATGGTGCTATTCTATCATGAACATAAGTGAGGAGTGGACCAATTGCAGATAGGTTGAAAAGTGTTCAAGTTTATGTACACATTTGTGCCAGGGGGATTTTTGATTATTATTACAAAACATACATTAACCACTTCAGCCCTATATACATTTCGGCCATTTGAAAATATATAGCTGATCTACAAGCTCACAATGTCAGCTATTTTAAAAATACTTTTACACATTTTAGTCCAAGCTAAGAACCTAACAGTGGAATATGTATATTCCACTGTTAAGGAACCTAACAGTGGAATAAAACAATGAATATACACTATAGAGTGCTACTATACATAAAATGCTATTTAAGTTACATAAGTTGAACCTTTGCAAGTGCTACGGGGCGGCTAAAATGGAGTCTGAAGAGGTGGGTTTTCAGACTACGGCGGAAGATTGGGAGTGAGTCTGCGGTTCTGATTGCAATGGGAAGTGCATTCCATAGTATTGGAGCCAGAAGGGAGAAGAGTTTGGGACGTGAGGAGCGTTGTCCCGGCATTTTTTGTGAATGTACTTCCAAAAAATCAAATCAATAAAAAAAATCAATAAAAAAATCAATAAAAAAATCAATAAGAAAATCAATAAGAAAACGAATGAAAAAAAATCAATACAAAAAATCAATGAAAATCAATGAAAGAAATCAATGAAAATCAATAAAAAAGAATCAATGAATAAAAGGACAGGTAGGAACCAAAATTCTCAAAGGCGGATGTTCCGAGTCGTTCGTTTCCGCCGGGACATATTTGCGGTGCGCACATATGTCAGCCAATGAGAAAACTAGCTGGACTAGCTTACACATCGATTATAGGCCGTCCTTGTGAACTTGTGAAACGTCAACAGTCACCGACAAAGTACCATTCCAATTCTCAAGTTCACATTTGGCAAAGTACAGACCAAATCCCCAGATGTTAACTTGATCCGCCCACTTTACCAAGTCTACTGCGGAGCAGACTTGTGTTGACTTTTCACTGGAAATTGCGTGTGATGTGACTTGTTGATAGTTTTTAAATCTGCGCTGAACATGTTCACAGTAGCAATGCGGTGATTGGTCAATTTGGGTGAAGCAAGCTGAGATGGTGATGTCACCAAGTACGCTGCTATTCCAATCCTCAGAATCACCGTACTCGCGTCCTCCCGTCCTCGGAAGTATGGACTCCCGAGGCCAACTTGCTAGTCTGAACTCCCAAGGACGCAAGTCTGAACTTCCCAACTTCGGGTATTGAGAAACGGCCATAGACTCACCTTGCTATAGAGTGTCGCAGTCCCGCCCCCTTTCATGACGACGCCAGGCCCAGGAAATAATTCCCAATGCATTTTCCCCTTAGACATTTCCAAAAGTATTTATTTAAAGACCTTATAAGCGTCGTACAAAGCCAACTCGAGTTGTGACAAATCATGACAACAAACACAATATTTTGGACCAAACAAATAATTACAAAGAAGAAAAACAACAAAACCTGCTGTTCTTTCTAATTATTTGTTCGGCCCAAAACATTATGTTTATTGTCATGATTTGTCACAACTCGAGTTGGCTTTGTCCACAGCGTAAACGTCTTTATTTTCTTAAAGTCAATGAGGAAAATGAACATGGAATTATTTTCCGGGTCTCTCGAGGGGGTGGGACTGCGACGCACTATTGCATAGCAGCTGGTAAAAAAAAATCAATGAAGAAAATCATTGAACATCTATGAAAAAGATCGATGAAAATCTATAAATGTACTTCCATCTATAAAAGAAATCAATGAAAAAATATATATGGCTTGACATTAAGGCTTGTCCGCTTGTCCGGGACAAGTATTAGATCTTCCTGGACAAGTGCATTAAAATTTTACTTGTCACTCTTGGTTTCGTTTTTATGTGACGCTCATACCAGCCAAACATATTGTCATTGCCATATTGCCATTATTGTCTGGCTTTCCTAATCATCACCTTTCCAATATTGTTAAAAGCCCTATGTCTGTAATCTTACATACATTTCATGTATTCCAAATACACAGCCATATATCAGTCCTATCAGAGCAGTTAGCAGACTGACCACGTCAGCATGTAAACTTGTAGCACTGTGTGTATACACACCCAGTAATTAATTCCTAAGACTTTGAGTCAGATATTGTCCTCTAGTTTCATATCCATGTGAAAGTTCTGGCAGAAAACATAATGTTATGTAAAATATCGCCACTTTTACATGAGGAAAAGCTTCCTTTGGGAACAGTCGATGTTTGGGAAGACATATATAATGTCCCTGCTAATAAACGGAAATAACATGAAATAAAAGCATGTTATTAGGTTTTGTTAGGTCTTATGCGATTTCATATAAGACCATAATGTAGGGATAATTGTGTAAAATTAGGGTATAACTTCTGTCTAATAACAAACTAGGTGTACCATGAATTTTGCTGCGACCCAGAACAGTATATCGGGGTCCCACAGATAATACAAAGTTAAATAAGGTACCGAATGGGGGTCTGTGGCCTAATGAAAATCAAACTGGGGGTTGAAAATCTCTGTGTAAGACCAATGATGTCACTGAAATGTTCGTGCCTTCGTTAATTGGGAATGGTGGATGTGGAAAGGTCATTGTGTGCGTGCGTGCCACGGTGTGTGTGTGTGTGTGTCTGTGTGTGTGAGAGAGAGAGAGAGAGAGAGAGAGAGAGAGAGAGAGAGAGAGAGAGAGAGAGAGAGAGAGAGAGAGACGCACAACTGAAAAAACACAAATGTAGAGATATAAAGGCTGAGATGAATAGAGGGGAAAATGGTCTGTCTCCTAAGACTAAAGGTTTTTCAGCCAAGGAAGGGTATATACTACTAACAGTTCAATCTAATTAAGAAGAAATAGTGCCAAGTCGGAGGCATTGGCGGCTACCAACGTCATCTCCCTACAATTTGTTTGATTTTGTGCTGCTTCATCAACACACACACACACACACACACACACACACACACACACACACACACACACACACACACACACGCACACACACACACACGCACACACGCACACACACACACACGCACACACGCACACACACACACACACACACACACACACACACAGGTCTCAGTCAGCCTCTAAAAGGCAGAAAAATGCCAATATCACTGTAAAAGTGATAAAGAATAACATCCGTATACTTTCCCAGAGGCCTAAGACATGGCTGGGAGAGAGTTCAGTGGAGTTTGCAGGCACTCTGGCTCCCCCGTCACACCGCGGATCAATGGAGCACTTAGTTATTTATGTGTTCTAATTGGTTGGCAGTGCCTCTCCACGCAGACAACGCAAGATGCGCTTGATCGCTATTGCAAAAATGCCTAGCAGAGACACCGGAACCAACGCAGAAACATTATCACCGGGCACCAGGCGTCTTGATAACAAAGCCAAAAGAATGCGTCTCCTTTGCTCCCAATAAACCATGACATTCACTCACTGGTGGGGAAAGAAACTGACCACACTGCAAATTATCTTTAAAGGGATTCTCCGTTTGTCCATGCCCCGCACGCACGCACGTGCGCGCACGCACGCATGCACGCACGTGCACGCACACGCAAACACACACAAAATAGTGATTGATTTGCTCCCCCTTTCGTTAGAGAATGCTAAAAAAGATTTTGCATGGGCTGATTAGTTGAAGATAGTTGAATAAAGAGCAAGGCTCAGATGAGGATGTTGACACTTCCAGAACACTTGGTTCTTTAGCTATAAGCTGAAGCAGTCTTTCAGGGCGAGTGACTCCCCTCCAGTGCCACTCTCAGTGGTAAAAAGTTCTCAGAACACAACAGACCTAAATGGAAGGAACTGCACGGGACAGAGTGTGAGGAGGAAAGAAGACAGGAATGCATACCAAAATGAGAAGAAGCATTACTCCAGACTTTTACTTAATCACTTCAACCCTCTAGACTTGGTAAACTGGATCCGAGTTAGCTCTGTCATTGGACCACTTTTCCCCTCTACAGAAAGTCTGCAAAAAATCTACAAACTCACAACATAATTGATCACCACACGTTGTGAACTTGTAGATCGGCTATAGAGGGTATGTGTATGCATAAAGTGAGTGGCAAATCAAGTTGCAAATGGAGTGGCAAAGTGAGTTTATCGTACGTCGTTTAACATTGTTATAGGACTTTTCTGTTTGGATGTATGGGCTGTCAAGGCCATAAAGTAGTCGTTTGCCACTCAGTAGGCGTTCCTGCATAACTTACGGGTTTGATGATGTCACGTGCATACCCTCTATAGTGGCTCTCCGCTGTTGTAGAGGAGCTGAAGTATAAACTAGGGCTTATTTGGTTATTGTGCATTTTGTAATACTAAATACTAAATACTAAATACTAATACTAAATCAAAATAAAAAATTGTAGTAGAGTAATTATATTGATCCAAAATGACTGACCATGAGGTGAATTTGCAGAATTGCCCCTGTCGTCAGGCTTCCCCAGAAGCCCCCACAAGCACATGCACACGCTTATGCTATCCCAGACTGAGAAGACGAAACCTTTCACCAGGAACGGTAATATGTCGATGAAAAAGACCAGGATTTTTCAGCGTGCTGGTGCAGCCAGGTACCAAGTACAAAGTTACTTTCAATCCCTTATCCACAGCACATAACCCAAACTGCACATATTTTGGGTGCCAATATCCCTGGATGGGTATGGACAAGTACATGAAGTAAGTCTGGGTCCAGATACAAGTCTTTCTTTTGGGTCTCAAGCTGAAATGTTTCGGAAGCCCTCTAGAAAACGGGGGGGGGAGTTATTGCATGGCTCTCCCAGTCCCCTCTTCTGAAGCCATGTGGCTATAACTGCTGGCAGAAACCAATAACAGTGAGGGTCTCGCCACCTTTTGTCAATGGGAAGCAGACCACAGACAAACACCACAGACCCGTGCACGCACACAGACTATAGACAAACACCAGAAATGAGAAATGACCTTCGCTGCTGGGGGGGGGGGGGGGGTTGGGGGGGCATGAGAGAGAGACCACATGGACCACGATGCATTTACCACCGGATTCCTAGAAAAACCCCATACGGGTCTGTGCGCTTGACTGCATGGCTGCACATGTGAAAAATAGACAAAGCGATTACCACCATATTTATGTTTGAGCAGAAATTCAAGCTAGTCTCCGCTGGATAAACACAGAATCTAATTGTGGTTAAGAGAAGGGGTGGTGAGGTGGGGGAGGGGGGGGGGTGTAGGAGGTGGTAGTAAAGGAGGTAAAACTTAGAAGACAATAGGGAAAAAAGGCAGAATATGAAAACGAATAAACGTGTGCATGAGATTGTTATCTGCTAAGCGTGGAAGGTGGGAAACGTGTCTCTTCTTGCAGGTGCATGGGTAAAAAAGAAGAAGCCGCATCAGGGAGGAAAACCCCTCGGTGAGATGAACAGACATGGCCAGGAGAAAGTACTTTGAGCATATGTCCAACGCCATTAGCCGAGTCATGGCAGAGCAGAGGATGATACTGGATACCATATTGATTAACCACAGATCATGCACTTCCCAGAACACATATAGATCCATAGGCATGTTGTACAACTTGGGCCAGAAAGGGGGAAGAACAAAAAGCAAAACAAAAAGCTAAAATAATCTTAGAAATGCCACTGTTATTAGAAATAAGCTCATTTTAGGTGATAAATATTGTACACACACAAATTGTGTCTGGGGAACCAGTGCTGCCCCCACATGGTTACAATAACACTGTGCACAAAATGTGCCACTATTCATCCCCATTGACCTTATTGATACCCGCCAAATTGAGCTGAAATGTCTTCCTCATGTCTTGGTCATGAAGACGAGATCAGTGAACTCCAAAGGCCACGGAGCATCAGCAAAAGCAGCAAACTGTTGCCACAAATTCCAAGCCTTGACATCATTTGGAGCCTGCAGACTGACTGGCACCAACACAGCGGTTGGATCTCTCACTTTCGCAGCAGCCTTAGACTTACAAGAAGGCAGGGCAGGTCACTGTGACCTCCCTAATGTATTAATCTGTTTGGCCAGTCTAAACTAGCCATTTACTGTCCATCTTCCGAGGCTAATACATGAAAACAATGACCAGCTGGCCCGCAGTATTGATTTATCAGATGATCACCAGTTGTGGTGAAGGGTCCAAGTCTGCGTACGCAGAGCGCCATCAACAGTGACTCTGCGTGTGTGTATCTCTGTGTGTGTGTGTGTGTGTGTGTGTGTGTGTGTGTGTGTGTGTGTGTGTGTGTGTGTGTGTGTGTGCGCACACACGGATGTGTGCGTGGGTGTGTGTGCGTGTGTACATTTGTGTGAGTCATCGAATCATTGAGGCCTAATGGTGTTAACAGCGGAGCACAGGGGCTGTTTCTAGGAACCCAGGATCAGAAGTTGTATACTTCCAGGAAAAAAGGGCAGTGGAGAGAGAGCGGGCCGGAGGGTCAGCTCACATGGGAGGGCGTGATGGTGGTGGGCTACACAGGACTAGGTCAATGGGGATAACCCTGAAACTAGAGCCCTCTGCAACAATATTATATGTGTCTGGTCTGGCCAATATCCCATTAAGACCCCGATTGTACAACTGGCTCTCAAACCTTTTCATAAAATGATAAGAAATTAATAAAAATGTAACAATTAAAAATAGCAGATGTACATGTAGCTTTGTATATCAGATTTTTTTTTATATCCAATGCTAAAATGTAAAGTGACACATGTTTTACCAGTTTGTATGGGATATATAGGCAATTATTTGACTTAGGCCAACAGATTGGCATCGGCAATTATAGAAGTGTCTTGAAATCTTGTCACCTAAATCTTTTTACCAGTATAACCAGCAGGGGATCTGAGATACTGATGTTTGATTTTACCAGTAGAACAGTATGTGCAAGACTCACGCTGGGCTTTATTGTTGACAGCATGCGTTGCCTATGGTTCCACAGACCAGTGAATAAGGGCTGCAATATTTTCATAATCCATTATAAGAAGTCGTTTGTGCATCATTAACATGATCATCATTAACGTGATGTACAGGACAGGATAGAACACCTGGTCTAGGATAGAACACCTGGTCTAGGATAGAACACCTGGTCTAGGATAGAACACCAGGTCTAGGATAGAACACCTGGTCTTGGATAGAACACCTGTTCTAGGATAGAACACCTGTTCTAGGATAGAACACCTGTTCTAGGATAGAACACCTGTTCTAGGTTAGAACACCTGGTCTAGGATAGAACACCTGGTCTAGGATAGAACACCTGGTCTAGGCTAGAACACCTGGTCTAGGATAGAACACCTGGTCTAGGATAGAACACCTGGTCTAGGCTAGAACAGCTGGTCTAGGATAGAACACCAGGTCTAGGATAGAACACCTGGTCTAGGATAGAACACCAGGTCTAGGATAGAACACCAGGTCTAGGATAGAACACCTGGTCTAGGATAGAACACCTGGTCTAGGATAGAACACCAGGTCTAGGATAGAACACCAGGTCTAGGATAGAACACCAGGTCTAGGCTAGAACACCTGGTCTAGGATAGAACACCTGGTCTAGGATAGAACACCAGGTCTAGGATAGAACACCTGGTCTAGGATAGAACACCTGGTCTAGGATAGAACACCTAGTCTAGGATAGAACACCTGGTCTAGGATAGAACACCTGGTCTAGGATAGAACAGCTGGTCTAGGATAGAACAGCTGGTCTAGGATAGAACACCTGTTCTAGGATAGAACACCAGGTCTAGGATAGAACACCTGTTCTAGGATAGAACACCTGTTCTAGGATAGAAACCCTGGTCTAGGATAGAACACCTGGTCTAGGATAGAACACCTGGTCTAGGATAGAACACCAGGTCTAGGATGCATTTCTTTAAATTCTTGAAACATTTACTTTTCGTGGCGCCACATAAAAAGTGGTTAAAAGAGGGAAAGAGCAGGGCTACACGGAGAGAAGCAGACATGCACTGCCTTATAAACGTCTTAGTCCCCTCCTCGCATCACCTCACCCCACTTCCCAAGTTGTGAAGTTTAGAAGGGCAGCGTGAATCAAACATACGTATGTCTGAGGCTCACCTCATGCAGGAAGCAGCTCTTGAATGAGCAGGGTGAAGACTAGAAAAAAAAAAAAATAATAATAATAAATGATGTGGGAAGTAACTTACTCAAGTGCCGTGTTTAAGTTTAACGTTGTGGTATGTGGTACTTGATGCTTCTACTCCACTACATCCCAGAGGCAAATATTTATGATTTTATTTTTTTATTTTTATTATTTTTCCTGCATGAAAGTTATTTAAATACATTAGTTGCTAGTTACTTTGTAGATTTTGATTATTATTATTACGAAACATTAATTAACCACATCAGCCCTATATACTTTGTCTATTTGAAAATACCCGATTGTCATGGTCATAGGTTGTGAGCTTGTAGATCTGCTATTTTCAAAGTACATTTGACAACTTAAATGTAAAATAGGGACATTATGAGACATTAGGCCTACAGTATGTGTACTTTCACCTGTGGTACTTAAACTATATTTTGACACCAATACTAAGCAAAAACAGTCTGAGTTCCACCGCTGCTTTATGAATGAGCAGGGTGAAGGCTAGGAAAGAAAAAATAGGTGCAACTCCCCCCCCCCCCCCCCCCCCCCTCTCTCCTCTCTCTCTCATTAGCAGGCAACAGTGCAGCACTAATACTATCTCTCTTTCTGTTTTAGTAATACAGCGCCCCTACTGGTACATACTGGTGCTCATTAACGTCACATAGGTGAACACGGACACACAGACATTGCTGTATATGGTATATGGTGTAATAGGGGGTGAAGGGAGGTATATGGTGTGAGCATGACAGAACCTAATAGAGGGTGAAGGGAGGTATATGGTGTGAGCATGACAGAACCTAATAGAGGGTGAAGGGAGGTATATGGTGTGAGCATGACAGAACCTAATAGAGGGTGAAGGGAGGTATATGGTGTGAGCATGACAGGGGGCCCACTCGGCAAGATGTAGAGCATTCTGAGTCATTAGTCTCACAGCCAATTTGTTCAAAAGGTCCGCTATAATTCAATCACGGCAGCACAGGACACAGGGCCGCTGGCAACCTCCACCGGCGTTGGATTATTTATTTATCCACTGAGGTATTTGTCTCTGGCAATAAAACAGTGGAGGGCGTGCGTGCGTGCGTGCGTGCGTGCGTGCGTGCGTGCGTGCACATGCGTGCATGTCAGTGCTACTCAAACACTTACATGTCAAGCACCCCCAAATTAATATGTATATAGGCTTTGGAGGCTATAATTTTGTTTTTGCCTTTGCCAAGGTTTGTCAAGACATTGGACCTTGGATCCCCGTCAAGGGTCCTCGGACCCCACTTTGAGAACCAGCGTTCCAACAGGTCAGAGTCTCACAAGGGGCTCGGTGGTGGGGTCAGGAATCCTATCAATGGAAGCTCTGAGGGGATATACCGCCATTTAGTTTTCAGATCGAGCCGATAAACCTATGCATTCATTCATGTCCGTGTCACACGAAACAGCCTCAAAGACATGGCTTCCCCCCTGCACCCCCTTCCCCAAACTGGGCCTGGAACCAATGGATACATGGGAAGGAGAGAGGGAGGACTGTCGTCCTCTCTGACAAAGCCACACACCGAGCCAAGAGGGTCCATGTCAGTGCTACAATGAAAACATGCATCACGCTGGATGCTTTGGATGTATGCTCCCTTTCTTTCCCCCCCTCTTTTCTTTCCCCTTAAACTCTGCTACTCATCCCCCACCCATCCCACATCCCCCCCCCCCCTGTCCTTCTACTATAGGCCATTTCTCAAGGAGGCAGACAGGGTAATTTCACATAGTAACATAATCCCCCCTTTGGCTCAATAATGACCAGATTGACATGAAAGGGACATGACATGCCCTGTCAAACAGCCAGGCAGCCAGAAAGAGAGCATTGAAAGATGCAGGTAGTTTAGCGAGGCAGGGGCTCATATAGACGCACGCACGCACGCATGCACGCACGCACGCACGCACTCACACGCGCACGCACGCACCCTCCATTTTGATTGCATGCAGGGACTGAGGTCAGGATAACCAAACATAAAATTGGTAGTGTGTGTGTGTGTGTGTGTGGTCATAAATACGTGCCGTGCGCACATGCAGTATACAACTCAATTTGACAGAGGAAGTCAGGGTATATTGTGTGTGTCATTCTATATGGAGGCGTAGTTTCAGGTTAGCAGTGACAGTTGCAGCCCAGAGAAGATGAGAAAGAGAGAAGTGAGGAGAGCGGCGGACTCCCTGCCCTCCTGGGGGTCGATGACATCAATGAGAAGCTAATAATCCCGCCGCGAGCTACCTCAGAGGGGGCCGAGTGGCTGCCAGAGCAATCCACTACAGTCTGGGCTGTTCTTCCCCTGCTGTTCATAGGCCTACATCTCCAGAAGACCAGGGGGGTGGGGGGGGTGGGGGGCAAGGGGGCGAAAGAGGAAGGGCGGGAGGGGAGAAAAATAAGGGAAAAAAAGAGGACATTTTGCTCTTCCTCACGTTTATCTATCGATGGAGCCCGCTAGGGTCTGTCTGCTATTGATTGTGCCTCATTTTCTTCGGGGCTGCGGTGCTTGCTATGGGCGGCACGTACAGGGGGCTTTGTTTGTGTGTGTGTGTGTGTGTGTGTGTGTGTGTGTGTGTGTGTGTGTGTGTGTGTGTGTGTGCTCGCGCATGTGTTTGTTGTCGTGATTCTTCTGGTATTGTTGCTGCCCCACTGAAATTTCAGAAGCCAAGGTAATTAGATGCTTGATTGGGTGGGGGGGGGCGGTGGGGGAGCATGAGCCAGTCTGTTCCCATGTGGGTGTGGCGGGGGTAGGGGGTTGTAACGCACGCACGTGTGTGTGTGTGTGTGTGTGTGTGTGTGTGTGTGTGTGTGTGTGTGTGTGTGTGTGGGTGTGTGTGCACATCTGTGTCAGTTTGTTCAGGCGCGCGCATCATCAGCATCATCATGTTTTCATAAAGGCCAATAGAGAAACATATAGGTGTACCCCCCCCCCCCCCCCAAACACACACACACACACAAAAGCAACAGGTTTGTACCTTAGAGTATATATTTCTAGAGAAGGCACCCAGAGGAAACCCTGAGGCGAAATGGACATAGTGGCCGGATTTGGTATTGCAGCTCGAGCCAGCGCTGCTCCGTTGACTATCATTGCGCACGTTCATGTGATTGGGGCCATGACACGTGAACGAATGTTTCATACGTGAACGCGCACAAACGGCACAATGATAGTCAACGGCAGCGCGTTCATGTGTTTGGGGCCAATCCACCCCAGAATGCACTCTGTTCCTACCAGGAAGGAGGAGTGAATCCGCCTCATGCGCTTTTGAGCAACTCAATGCAAGTGGATGGAAGGAGAACTCGGGTGTCTTCTCTATAGATATATAACTCTATGGTTTGTACACTCTCAGAGTTACAGACCCATAAGGGTCCATTTGGTTCCATTTGTACACTCTGACCCCTTTTCCACCGGTTGGTTCCCAATGGGAACCGGTTCAGTTCTTTTTGGTTTTTAGTCCATGAGCCAGAGCTCCAAAATTGGTGGGAAAACTGTTTATAGGATCAATACAAGTAAATGGATACATGATAACTCTTCCACAGTAGTAGCTTTATCATATTTTCGACTATTTTGCATATTTTCCTACATAATGCCTCATTTGCATATTAAAAAATTAAATAAAATGTGTAATACAATAAATCATTGTCTTCGTGTAAGTACTCAATTGGGGAAATTTCATGGTGATAATAACTAAATATAGGTATGGTTTTTGCACACTCAATTCATAATTAACGTTTCAATTTTGGAGCTATGGCTCATGGACTAGTAAAAACCAAAAAGAACTGAACCGGTTCCCATTGGGAACCAACCGGTGGAAAAGGGGCCTCTCAGAGTTAGACCCATAAGGGTCCATTTGGTTCCATTTGTACACTCTCATAGTTACAGAGACCCATAAGGGTCCATTTGGTTCCATTTGTACACTCTCATAGAGTTACAGAGACCCATAAGGGTCCATTTGGTTCCAAACTATCATTTAACCCATTATGCTTTAGCTATTGAAAAATAGCAGATCTACAAGCTCATATCGCGCCACCGAGTGGCGCGATACGAGCTTGTAGGTCTGCTATTTTTTTTAAATCGAAGAACGACTGACATTTTTAGAATCTGATCTCAGGTCAGAATGGGTTCATCAGACCAGTGTGTGTCCAGTGGAAACCTCGTATGAATCTGATCTCAGGTCAGAATGGGTTAACTGGGGACATCCTGGAACTCCATAAGGACCCCTGGGGGTCCCGGACCCCACCTTGCTGTATGAGGTTTCCACCCGACAGAGATGACTATACGAACCAACGGTGTGGACAAGCCCCAAGAAGGGCTGGCCAACGTTGAAGCTGCCACTACCTACTGGCCAAAAGTGGAACTGCAGCACGTTCATGGAGGTGGACGGACATTCAGTGACGTCATGTGCGTACCGTGCATCAACCCAGACCTCAAATTTGAGGTCCGCTCTCAACTTCCGCTCGCTCGAGCCATTGAGTTATAATAATGGTACTTCCAGCAGTCTTTCTGGGTGCTTCAAAACGCCACTGAGAAACTTCTATTGTCGCTCTCAGTCCTCACTCTATCCTTTATAAATCTAAGGGCGTCGAAGATGCAATTCCATATCTACCTTTCTTGCCGGTGACATCTGGGAGAAGGAGAATGTGCTAAGCCCAAATGTCAGTCAAAGCCCTATACTCTTAAATCCGCAAAAAATACTTATTTTCTATCAAGCCTTGACTTAAGAGAGATTTCTTTTTTTATTATAATTATGTTATCGTGTTATTATTATTATAGCATTTCTGAGCAAATATATTTGATAACCGGGTCATCAGTCATAAAATCGGTTATCGCAATATTGGCAATTATTTATAATGTTTGAATATTTTCATGAAATAGTTTTGGAAAATGTCTGGAAAAAATCAGGAATTGTTTTTGCCCATAATGGCATGCCCAACATAGGGTTGTCAGGTTGAAAGTGGTCCATTGATCCTTTGCAGTAATCACAAAAAAAATATATATATATATATATATATATAAACTGCACATGCATAGCTATTTAAGAACATACATACCTAGAAATATGCAGCACACAGAACCTGAACATGCACAGTTCACTTGTCGTGCACTGTGCATGCCCCCCCCCCACCCCACGTGTGTGCGTGTGTGTGTGTGTGTGTGTGTGTGTGTGTGTGTGTGTGTGTGTGTGTGTGTGTGTGTGTGTGTGTGTGTGTGTGTGTGTGTGCGCGTGTGTGTGTGTGTCTACACCACATAATTTATCCCCACAAGAGGAGAAAGCCATGACGTCATCTATTTATAGCCTCTCTATCACACTGCCTGTGGTCTGGTCAATGTTAACTAACATATGCCACCTAGAGGTTATATGCAGTATCTGCACTATCAATTACGGTTGTTAATATCCGCATCAACAACAAAAAAAGACTGACTATGCATGGCTATATTAAATAAGTGTCACTGACACAATCCATGAGAGAGAGGGAGGGGGCGTGAAGAGAAGACAAAGGACAAGGAACTATAAGGCTATTCTTTCTATTTTTAATTTCCTGTGTGGTTATGATAACTTGCATTTGAAGTTTTAATTGAGGCGTCAACAGCTGGCAAACCTATTTCCAAGGCTTACTGTAATTCTGTTCAGTAAGATGACTGTCATTCATCAATGAACACCCATAGACACACACACACACGCGCGCGCGCGCACACACACGCGCACACGCACACGCACACACAAGAGAGGCACATGGTCTAATAACGTTGTGCAACTGAAAGTGCTTTCAGGCAATTAGCTACATTAATTATCAATAAACTGGCTTGAATCTATGAATCTTAACTTGTTAATTGAAAACATTTAATTTATTAAGACAGAGGCTGAACTGTGATTGATACTCAGGTCCGTTTTCCACCAGGGTTGAACCGATAACCCTTCCACTTCCACAGTATAGTAGCTTTTTCATAGTTTCTATCCTACAGTATATAATGCCTGCATATTTAAATGTACACTTTCAGAGAACGTATAATGGTGATAACTATTACCGGTATTTTCAACTGTGTGAAGTGAACTGTACCGTGTGGTACGCTTGCCTTAAGTGGTTAATCTATTTGTTGATATATTAAATGCTTCGTGACTATTTAGATAAACTGAAAAATGTATCAATAGAATAAGAACATAATTGATAGTTATAATCTACTAAATATTCTACTAAATACTAGTACATCTGCCTGAATTGAGATTTTGTGACAACTAAACAAAAAGGTTCTGAATTATCTTCTAATTCAGTAATATATCAGTACTTTGTGAACATTCATTTCTCTTTCTTTGTACTTTACTTGAGTATTTCAGATTTTCAGTACTTTTACTTCTACTCCACTAGCTCTCCAAGGCAATTCACTTTTACTCCACCATGTATTTGAAAACGTACTTAGTTACTAGTTACTTACTTAGTAGATTTTGATTGTTATTACAAACCTACTAACCACTAGATACATTTCGGTCATTTGAAAATAGCAGATCTACAAGCTCACAATGCATCGCATTGCATACTGTGGGGTCTCGCGAGCGACACCCCGCGATGGTAAGTGCGTTGCCAGGGCAACCAGACACGCTGTCAGACAGAAGACGCCTCGGGCCGCTAGGAACGCCCTCGGCCGCCTAATAGGGAATGTATACGTCCCGAATCTCCTCCTCCGCCAGATTGAGCTGATGGACCGACCGCACCCAAATCAGCAAGCGGCCACACCCGTCATATAAAAGGAAGACTCAGTCTACGTCTGACAGCGGCTGGTTCACACACACGCTCACGGAGGCACGCACAGCAAACCGTCGGGGGGTAAGAAGACACACACACTTCCACCGAACACACACTCATGTGTATAGCTCTGCATGTCTTAACTGTCACTCTCCTCTCGTCACAGGTTTTTAGGAACGGTCCAGGAAATGTCCGAGGGACAGAGTGTACCGGACTGTATGAATAAAATATAGGAACAGGAGTTCCAGTTCCACGTACCGTGCTGCGGGAGGAAGGCAGCCCCGCCAGTGACGGCGACGTGGAAACTACCAATAATAAGGTCGGAAAGAAACCTATAATTCTTGATATTGCATTGAGTCCTGTCTGGCAAACAGGCGCTCATTATATACGCCGGAACGGCTTGACGGCTTGTGCTCTCTCGGAGCTGAACCCCCCGCTATGGGAGAAGACCCGCTACAGTTAAAGATAACGACCGATGACGTCACGAAGCAAGGCATCGCCGTCAGCTCTTATCGTTTATTAAAACCCAAAGCCCTCCAGTGAGGAGCGAGCTATCAGAGACTGTACAATCCTAAGTTGAAATCTAACCTTCTGTTCTCATCCTTCTCCAGGCTGGCGAGGACGCCTGTGAAACTAACATTGTATGGAATATAAGTTATCCGGAACCTATGTGGGGTTTCTCCGGCCTGCTGTATGATTTACTGCTAAACAAATAAAAAGCCGTTTGAAACTGCTGCAATCCCCTGTTCCGCCTGCTCATTGAACACAGACACTCCACAATACGCATAGCCAATAGACTTCTGTACTTCTGTCACTCAAGTGCATGTTGAATTCCGGACTTAAACTTGTAACGGAGTTGTTCCACATTGCAGTGATACTTGATACTACAAAATACTAACTACTAATACTACTACCACTACTAATACTAGTACTTCTTTCCACCACTGGACGATACACACCTCCAAAGGGGCCTCTCTCTCTCTCTGGTGTAAGCACACATAGGATTCCATGCGCGGACAAAAGCCACAAGAGACGCTGGCCACGAGAGGCTTTTGGCCGCGCATGGAAGCTCAGGTGTGCCTGCGCTCGCGCTCTCTCTCATATATCTCTCTCTCATATCTCTCTCATATGTGTCTCTCTCATATCTCTCTCTCTCTCTCATATATCTCTCTCTCATATGTCTCTCTCATATGTGTCTCTCTCATATATCTCTCTCTCTCATATATCTCTCTCATATATGTCTCTCTCTCATATATATCTCTCTCTCATATATATCTCTCTCATATGTCTCTCTCTCATATGTCTCTCTCTCTCATATATCTCTCTCTCATATGTCTCTCTCTCATATCTCTCTCTCTCATATGTCTCTCTCTCTCATATCTCTCTCTCTCTCTCTCTCTCTCTCACCCACCTCTCTGGTGATGTTGTCCTGGACCAGGTTGTAGAGTGGCACCACGCGGCTCACCTCCAGCAGCACGGGAGTGGGCGAGGACGAGGGCTGCTCGCTGCCCCGGCCGCCACTAAGACCGCCGCCCGCGCGGCTTCCCCCTCCTCCTCCCGTGCCCCCTCCGTCCGTCCCGCCGCCCCCCATCATGGCCTGGTGGTGGCACAGGTGGCAGGCGGACGGGCAGCTGCCCTTCTCCTGGCAGCGGATCTCCACGCCGTTCACCAGGTCCTCGGAGAGCAGCTGGCTCCTCAGCAGCGCCCACAGGTAGCTGATGAAAGGCACCGACTTCAGCTCGCGGCGCCCGCCGCCGGCGCCGCCTCCGCCGAGCCCCTGGTCCGTTGCCTCTGGGGGGGGGGGGGGGGGTGAAGAAGAGGTCAGATGTTGTTCTTTTTGCATCTTATTTTATTTTCCTATGTCGTCTGTTGTGTTCGTATGTGTATAGGCTTTCAAAAAAATAACACCCGTGTGAAGTGAGGGGCACTCTTATGACGTAAAATAGACACTATGCCCATTTCCTCAGACACTATGACGTAAAATTCTCCATTCATTGTCAATGGGAATTTAATGTTTGTTTAAGACAAAGTTTGTGGACGGTAACTTAAGGCTGGATGTAGGAGGGGCTAGCGCCTCAAAATAATTGTGGTCAAAATAATTATTAAAACGTTGTCATTCCATGTATATCTGAATAAGAGTGTTGTATTTATGTGATTGAAATGACACTGATCAGATCTACTAAAACTTATTGTGAGCTTTCAGACGGATATTTTTCCCTACTTTTGTTCCAATTTTCACCAAACATTCACCCATATTATTCATGACATATGCCCAGAACAGGGGGCGCTATAGGGTTTAAAAGATCGTGTCGTCTCATGCACCATGCATGAGACGACACGAAAACCCGTCCCTCTCCTTCTTCCCATCTGTACCTTTCTTTCCCTCCGACGTCCCAAAAACAAACGGCTACATCTAAACACACACTGACTGTACGCAAGCGAGGGCGACGACCAGGGAGTTTCACAACCTCTCCTGCGCTTGTTGCACCGCTAGCGCATCTGGATCTACTTTTGTCAGCAGCCGGGAAAAAGAAGAAGTAAAAACAACAACAACTAATCCCTCACTGTCATCAGCTTGTATAGACGAGGGATGGATGGGGGTCACTGGCTGCTTTCTCCCGTGTGTAAATAAGCACCGTTTGATGTTCCCGTTTAGCGCTGGTGGGGGTATTTTCTCATTTTCTTTGCCTATCATTTCCTCTGTCAGAGGGATAACAATGAAGCAATAACATGGACATAGAGGGGGAAAAGGAGGAGAAACAAGAGAGAATGCTAATTTATTGCAAAGTGTTTCTGTTATGGGGGCGGTGGGGGACTTTAGACCACGTGTTGCACGGAAACAGATGTGTCATCTGTGTTGTTGTAGCATTATGTGCAATTTTATGTGCGCCCATGAGAAAGTGTCTATTTGACGTGCAGGGGGTACGTCAGCGAAGAGTACCCCCGGCACTCAAATGAGCTGCGAAGCTCTCTGCTGTCTGTGCGTTGACACGAACATGATTTGGGGGTGGCTCGGGGGAACGGTTGCTGGCTGCCCACCACTGTGGTTCGATTCCTCCACAGTGCATCTGTACTCAGTGGTGAAAAATGCACTCACATGGTTTACTAAGTTAAACATATAAATACGGCAATATAGAAATAATGTAGAATGGCCAAGAATTCAAAATGTACTCAAAATGGTAAATCAACAGTTCAGTTCATAGTTCATAATTCAAAATTTTGAACTAAAGTTTCCTAAAATAGAACCACAGACAGTAGGGCTTGATTTCAAATACATCATCTCAAATATGTTTGTATTTTTTTATACAAATACAAATTAAATAACCCCCCCCCCCCCCCTGCCAAGAAGAAGCTTGGACTCCTCATGCATTTAAGGAAGCATGAGGTTAGTCCGTTGCTTTCCCCAGGTTGGCAGAGGGGGTGTAGCGCCCAGGATTACATTAGACAATTGTTGGGAAAAAAAGGCTTACAAAAAAAGAGTTACAGTACCAATCAGATTTTTGTGTTGGCTATTCAAAAATAGCAGATATGCAAACTTGCAGACTTCATGCCGCGCTGCAATCTAGTGTGAGAAATATTTGGTTTAGAAGGCATTTGTTAGATGTGTCTCAGTAAAGGTTTAAAAGATGGATGTGATGTGTGATGGGCTTTAACGCCCTCACAGTTTCCTGGAGCTCCAATGAGGAAAACACCATATCAGGACCAGAGGTGGGAACCACTGGATAAATACAATAATGTGCAGATGTTTTAGTTAACACTGCACGCCCACACAGAACATGCATGCACGCACACAAATATAATACTCGTACTGTGTCGTCACACACACACACACACACACACACACACACACACACACACACACACACACACACACACACACACACACACACACACACACACACACACACACACACACACACACACACACACACACACACACACACACACACACACACACACACACACACACACACACACACACACACACACACACACACACACACACACAAATAAATAAAGGGGAACTCTGGCCGAGTCCCACAGTCTGGCTCTACGGTTTACAGGAGGAAGAGGGTGAGAGGGGGGAAAAAAGGAAAAAAAAGCCCTTCCAAATGACATTCTTCAAGGTAGGGTAATTGGGACCAGCTTAGGGTAACGATTTCAAATGATTCATTTCCTGCAATGCCCTTAATCATATTGAAACGGAGCAGCCTTCAAACTATTTCACAGAGGCAAAAAAGAAAACATATACTGTGTGAACTCAAACAGTGTGTGTGTGTGTGTGTGTGTGTGTGTGTGTGTGTGTGTGTGTGTGTGTGTGTGTGTGTGTGCGTGCGTGCAGAGAAGACATAAAAAGAGGACAAGAGAGACAAACAGACAGAGAGGGCAAAGGGCAGAAAAAGAGAGGGTGAGAGTTTCTGATTGTGTCTGCATTCGCAACTGAGCTCTTCAAGGCAACATTTCTTTGTGCTTCTTATCTGTGCTTAAAAAGTTAACTGAAGGACAAGGACGGAGGGGACGTATCGGAGCCTCTCACACGTATGCACGCGCTCTGCCAGCTGGCTATACACAGCTGTGAGAAATGGTGGCATTCATGCAGGTATCGGACAACACAGAAATTGGACAACACAGGTGGAGTCTGAAGTTTTCAGGATATCGTTGCTGTTGGGCAGAAACCTCTTATCTCCATATTTGGAACGCCCTACTGATCATGCTGCAAGCGTCACACGAAAGTATCAAAAGTATCATACTGTATCCGCACGATCGAAACGTTGATATGCAAATGGTAAATGGTGCATTTATATAGCGCCTTTATCCAAGGCGCTTTACATAGATTGTGCATTACATTCACCCATTCATACACCGATTGCAGCGAAACCATGCAAGGTACCAACCAGCACATCGGGAGCAATTTGGGGTTCAGTGTCTTGCCCAAGGACACTTCGACATGTAGACAGGAGGAGCCGGGATTCGAACCGCCGACCCATGGATCATTGGACGACCTGCTCTACCTCCTGAGCCACAGCCATATGTCCGAAGTCACTACCTAGTGCACTACTATAGTGATTACGTTTTCGTGGTGTTCGGATGTACAGTATAGTGGACCTTACACCCGATACAACCGATGCAAACTATCGCACCATCGCAAACATACATACTAGGGTTGTCCCGATCCGATCACTGATCGGAAATCGGGCCGATCACGTTGGATCGGGAGCAAAAACCCTAGTAGGGCATCCCTAGTATCAATATTATATTCATATGATGATATTAGACTGGATATTGTCTGTGATTTTGGATATTGTACCATTGTGATATGGCATAATTGTTCTATAAAAATATAAATATTGGATCAGGAAATAATCGTTATCGGCAGATACTCAAAATCTAATGATCGGAATCGGATCGGGAGCAAAAGTACGTGATCGGGACATCCCTATAGCATACAGTACCATAATGCATTCCGCTAAAATCTGCAAGGTTTTAACCACTTCAACCTTAGCATCGCTATGTCATAATGGTGAATATTTGGCAAAGAAATACAGTAGCCCGTCTACAAGGTTGTAGTTGTTGTATATCGGCAATTATATTTGGTGTAGAGAGTAAAACCGATGCCACCAAGTATTAGTTACCCTATGTCATGAAATCTATTAAAAAAAAACTGTTTTCTCTTCACTAAGACCTAGTTGTGAAATTTCTGAGACTAGGGAAAATTAGATTTGGAACGTTGAACGTATGAAAACAGATACAGTATCATAGGGATGATAATCCAATTCGTGTCTTTCCCCGTCTCATTTCCAGTTTCTCAAGCACGTCATGTATCACGTCATCTCACACACAGCAGTAACTTAATGAATGAATCATTTCACACCCTGACCTGACATACTTTAGTTTATTTGAAAACCATATAGGAAAAGAAACAAAAGATGTCAGTCACATGTAATGGGAAAATAATAACATTGTATATTATTTTTACTATAATTTGATAGTGTGCAACTCTGTTGCTGCAGGAATTAAATTAGCACGCACAAAAAATGGAAAATGGTTGTTTAACCACATTCATCTTGGTGTCCATATTTTGGGCAAATTAAAACAAAAGCAAACAGAGAATACTACGTTTTTTGAGGCTATGCCCAGCTTTGTGGGTCTGTGTGTACCACATTTGTGATTTGATTGGCTGAGCACGGAATGTGATGTTGTATGATGATGTATGATGACAAGGGTACCCCTCACTTCACACAAGTGTGATTCTTGCTTTTTTGAGGGGCGCTAGCCCCTCCTATATACAGGTTTAATGTTTGTCTTGTCTAGACACTGTGTAGGAGGATGCTTTGCCTGACGGCCTTTGCCATGTGTCACTCCCCATCTCTCTCCCCCTTTCCTGTCTAGTCACGGTACCCTATCAATAAAGGCAAAAAACTTTTAACACAAATGTCATTAAATGTCATTAACAATGAATGTTATGTTATGATATCGTGATGATGTAACATGATAGGTGTTGGTAAAGTGCCCCTCACTTCACACAGGTCTATTTTTATTAAATAGCAGATCTAATAGCTATGTGACACATTGTGAGCTTGTGGATTTGGGCTATTCGTTGTACAACGGAGTATACGATTTAGGGCTTTAAGGGTTTAAGTATGTGCGTGCGTGCCTGGCTACCCAAGCATACGTGTGAGACTGTGGGAGTGTATGATACATTGGCGGGTAGGGGGTAACTTCACATGCTATGTAAACAGGCTCAAGGGGTGGCCCTAAGAGCCCAATTACATGCACTTCTTGAGTCAACACAGACACAGAAAGGAGCTGTCGTCACCTGGCCCTCACAATAAAGCCCAGTGATTAGCTCAGGTCGGCGGCGGTGGGCCAGTCACACTCACTCTCACTCGCACATTTCACCCCAGACTACAGCTTCCTATCTGCGTAAACAAGTCTATTTCATGGTACAGGATCATTCTAGGCTGTTTTTGTTGTCGCTGTTGTTGTCGTCGTGTCGTTGACAGTGCTCGTTGTTTTTACGATATTAAGTTAGCCACGTAATCCCTACATAACTTGAGTCAATGGACAGTCAATGGGCACAACGAGCACTGCAAGCACTGCAAGCAAAGTGTACTTTGTAGCCATTTGTCTGTAATTATCACTATTTCTGAACATTTTGAAAATGTTGTTAAAAAATTAACATTTGAAAACTTAAGACAATTATAATTATTATTTATTTTATGCCCGTTTTGCTGGAAATTGATCTTCATTGACCAGGTAAAATATTGTTGAATTACAATTAACTAGAGCGGTGCCCATGGAGTGTATCAACTGGCAAGTGTGTTCATAGTGAGCGAGTATAGAATTAATTCCATATACTGTATATGGATAGTACCCGTTCCACCCAGCTGTCTGTGTCCCTTGTATGCCCATATATAGAGATTTATGTTCTGTCTCTCTGTGTCCCTTTATTCCTATATATGAAGTTCTGTGTCAGGCATGCGCAAATAAGAAGTGTTGTGATGTCAGAACAGGCCACTATGTGTCCCATTTATGCCCATATATGGAGTTTTAAGTCAGTGGGGCGAACGGTTCTCGGGTTACGTGTATTACAGGCGCACACACGTGCAGACATACAGAGACGTGGTGCTTTATAGATAGACTAGACCGGTGCCTGGCTGACAGTGGCTGTAGAGCACTGAGTCGGTAATGATGGAAGTTGGAGATCCATGCCCCACCCGGCTATGCAATACCTGTTGTACCTGTGTCAGAGTACCCGTTCCATCTGTCTGTGTCCCTTTTATGCTCATATATGGAGATTTCTGTATCTGTATCTCTGTGTTCTTTATTCCTATATATGGAATTCTGTGTCAGGCATGCTCAAATATGGAGTGTTGTGATGTCAGAACAGGCCAGCTCCATTATAATAGTATGTCCCAGGGGGACCCTGTCCAGAAAGAGGCTTTTGTATCTGTTCTGGACAACCGTGGGTCCGACCCATAGAGTAATAAAAGGATAAGAGACCAAACCAGAGCGCTAGCCCCTCCCCCAAGCTATTCCTTTCAATAGAAGTTGCTCAGTGGCGTTTTGAAGCACCCGGAAGACTGTCGGAAGTACATATAACTCAATGGCTCGAGCGAGCAGAAGTTTAGCCTAGCCTAGCCAGGACCTCAAATTTGAGGTCCGGGGCTGACGCACATGACGTCATGAACGTCCGTCGGTAGTTGCCGCTTCAACGTTGGATAGCCTTACTGGGGGCTTGGTCCGGCCAACTTGACACTGGGCACTGCACTCCTTGTGGGTGTGCGGAACGCATGTGTCCAATTTGAAGTCGTGGGGCGAACGGTTCTCGAGTTACGTGGATTACAGACGCACAAACGTACAGACAGAGACATGGTGCATTTGTAGATATATGTTAAGATTCATAATGCTATGCTCATATTTTCAGCTTGCACTGCCGTCGTGCGACAGAGCATAAATTAGGCTTCATGAAGGACACCCCCCACCACCAGCACTACGCCACTTAATAAACCAACTCTTGACACTCTCTTGACTCTCTTCACTTTATGGAATAACAAAAAGATTATCACACTGACCAGTCAACAAACACAGGGAGGAGATAAACGGGGTGAATTTCCAGACCATTGATGGTGCCGCCCCGGATAATTAAAGCGTCTTTGTGGACTGGATGCAGTATAATTACTCATCAGGGACACAACCACTCCCTCCGGCCAGGCTTGCGTTGTCTTAGCAACAACAGCAAAAAAAGAAGTGTCAGATATATTCCAATTGTAATTTCATGCAAATGTTGACGCTTGTTGTTAGCATTAGGGCGGCAACTATCGACTATGTTATGAGCAATTATTCTATCAAATTACTTTTAGAGATGCATTTTAGAGATGCATTTTAGAGATGCATTTTAGTGCTAACTGCCTAGACCTTATTTTATACTTTGTCTTGTCATACAACATTGTTGTGCAAAAATAGTGGAAAGTGACGATGTACGAGCTCACAATGCATCATGATGCATGCTGTGAACTTGTAGATTCGATATTTTCACTATTTTAGATTTTTATGTGGAAACTTTTCACGCATACTGCCCTGCCCAAAATAGGGAATTGATTATTAATTGATTATTTCATTACGTTTTTATTTATTAAATCCATTAGTAAATTAACTGTTGCTCCCCGATTAGTTCTACCCTCTACTTTAGAGTCCATTGGCAAACAGCCAGATCATAGTCGCTATTCTTTTTACACAGTCTGTTGATTTCTGTCTTTTCTGTCATGGATGGAAATGCATGCTCAAGGGAAATTTCAGACTCTCTCTCCCCCTCTCTCTGTCTCTGTACCTCTCTCTCTCTCTCTCTCTCTCTCTCTCTCCCCCCCCCTCCAATTATTGGAAATTGAAACAACCTTGATTTTGTCCATTACGGTGCAAATTAACATCAGCTTTCCCCATTTAAGAAACAGAAATATAGCCTTGGCAACATTATAGATACCTATTTTCTGATTGTTGGCTGCATAACGTTTGGCTACGATATTTCTAGCATGGCTCTTTCATCTTTCTGCAGTTAGTTCCTATCCTTCATTTGTAACCGGTTCCAGTTTGGAAGAAGGTTGAAAGCATTGCCATAGGTTCCCACAGGGATAGACGGAGCTCAGGATCTATTGCTCCGTCCAACATTCTCTCTTGACACATTACTGTGTGCTTTGCTTCGGGAAGTAAATTATGGGCCAATTGCTGGGGATTAATGATGACCTTTGACTGAATCTCATTTTTCTGACAATGGAAAGCCAACTATACTATATTGGTAAAAAGCTAAAAATAAGTGACGTTATCCACTATACCCTAAAACTAACCATTGACTTTCCTCATCGACTTCAATGCAATGCACTCAATATTGTGATACATGATAGTGCCATGACTCATTGTGAGTTTGTAGATAAGACCATTTTAAAATGTTCTATTTGTATTTTTTAATGTCCCCTCTAATGACATGCTCCAAAGCAGCACAGCACACGTGCAGTATTTAGGTAGGGTGCTTCTTGTAAAACGAAACACACAAAAAGCAGTTTACGGTCTATAAACAAAGTGATTCTCTCTGCATGGCCCAAAACATACAATTTGGTTTCATCAGGCCACAGCACATTTTCCCAAAAGGATTTGGGTCAGGCTGTCAGTCATGCCTTTCTTGCATTTCTCTTTCCACAGTAGGGCTTCTCCTGGTGTCCGACCATTAAGCCCCTCTAGGTTCTGGTTCTGGTGTGGGCTGAAAACATTACCACAGCCTTCTGCAGGTCAGCATTGAGATCACAGGATGTCATCATTGTTGTCGAGCAGAAACCTTGTATCTCCATGTTTCAACTATGTTGCGGGTGTTATATTTAACAAATGAAAAGTGTTAACAAGAGCCTTTGATAAAAGCACTGGCAGGACCTTTTTTTTCATTTCCTGAAAAGTAACAGTTTTGGACATACAAGGTTTGTGCCCATCATTGACGCCAAGCAATGTGTTTCTCTCAATGGCTTACTTACACCAACTTTAAACAACATCGGAGATCAGGTTTCCTCTTACCGCCAAATCTTGGGAAATTCATAACAGTTCCCATAACAGACTTTGTGAAAATATTCTAAACTAGGAATGTCAAGGTCTCTGGAAATGGTGCTATAGCCTTGTGCATGCTTTGGTGATGGACAGCCCCCCCCCCCCCCCTGTCATCTTCAGACAGCTCTTTTCTCTTCATTATTATCATCAGCATTTTACTTAATATTTATACCATGTGGGAACTTGCAACTTGCCATGGGTTAGAAACAATATGTTTTCCTCTAACCAGACTGATTGCTCCAAAGAGCATAAGGGTGCCAAACATTTCAAATGTTACTTTTTATGTCATATTTTTTACAGCATGGCGCCGAAGGGGCCTAGCCGCCTACAACAGTCTGCATCTCTCTAACCTATGTTTCTTCTTTATATAGACGAATCCATGGAGCGCTGCCCTCTCGACGGTATCGGGCGCCCAAAATAGCCAATCTACAAGCTCACATCGCGTGAACAATTAGTTGAATAGCCCTGTGCTACGCCAACCATACACAGCCCATGCTGCTCCAGTACATGCATATAGTACAGCGAACCACTCTGCTCAACTCCCGCTGCTAGTGCGTACAACAGCAAACCACAAGGCCAAGTTTCAAAGGCTAGTGGTTCTCAAAATAACCTTTTAATTTCAAAGACCCCTACTCTGAAAGTGTACGGTACAAATGGAACCAAATGGATCTGTAACTGCCAATTTGGGTTCACAAGTCAAAGTCACTGGACCCCACTTTGAGAACTACTGCAATAGTATCAATCTGCACAGAAAGACCACATTAACATGTCACTGGTGGTGATGATAAGGATGATGCGTAGGCATGGTTTAAGATATGCATATCACGGTAGCACGAATGTAAAAGGATTGTAGGAAAGCTATTATGCCACTATAGTAAGACTGAAGTAATATTTTCAAATGACATTTTTAAGATGTAGGCAATTATATCTAGGGGAAGCCAGTAACCAGATAACGAATTAATTTAGCTAACTTTCTAAGAGCCTTTTTAATTGCACATGGAAGCCATACCATTATTGCACTTTCTTGTTTGATTATATATGCAGTTGTAAATTAGATTATGGGAAGACATAAAGTTGATTACTTATCGCCATAAAATGAAAGTGTGCCAAAGATCTTTGTAAGATATCGTTATTTGAGCTCACTATTGCCTGACTGTCTCTTACTTATTGGTTTACCAATATCATTCCAAGAAACTAAATGCATTATGTACTATTCATTATGTTAGGACACACACACACACACACACACACACACACACACACACACACACACACACACACACACACACACACAAAGTGGGTATAGCGCGACTCTCCACATACAATAGTTCAGAGCATGAACACAGCACAGTTACTAAGAAAAAAGGCTTTTGCAGCCATCTAGTGGCCATCTAAGATAACTACTAACAACTATTTCTCAATCCAGACAACACATAGCCTACATATGAGAATAGGGAGTCAAATACTGCTTATTAAAACATACGTCACATACCTGCGAAATTCAACACTAAAGGCTGTACATGGATTACCGGTAATGTTATATTGCTGCAGGATTTGGAGGTTTATAGGCTATATTTCAAAATAAACAACTAAAGGCTTCAAATCAAATTATTGACATAAACATGGACAAAACATAAAAAATAAAATAAAAGCAGCTTTGCATGACTTCGACGTGCTTCTAACTATAAATGCATCAAGTCTCTGTGTGTACGACTGTCCGTCTGTAATCCACGTAACTCGAGAACCGTTCGCCGCACTGACTTCAAATTCGACACACGCGTTCCACACCACCACAGGGAGTGTGGTGCCCGGTGTCCACATATAGAGCTGGCCTGTTCTTACCTCACAGAACTCCATACGCTGGTGTGGTGTATTGGAACCACAATTCACATTAATATAGCATAAATAACTGTTTAGAACTAAAGTATAGTATAACATTAAATTGTCTCTCAGCTGGGCAAACATGTCTTGATGACACACATGCAGGGAGTCATTAGCAGGCTATAGGAATCTCAGAATAGCCAGTGGCCACTATCTTGATGACCACAAACAAATGGCCAGATACTGTGCTTTCCATACTGTGCTTTCCGTACTGTTACTATAAAGATTGACTGAAATTGTCTGTATGAGAGTTGCCCACAAGCCGTTAGGCTGTCGAGTTTGTACTTTGTCTCCGAAAATAAACATGGAACTCTGAAAGATCTGCCTCATTCATCCGCCTGCCTGCTCCAGAACTTCTGGTATTTTAGTCTAAGTCACTGGCCTGTTCTGACATCCCAACACTCCATATTTGGGCATGGCTGACACAGAACTCCATATAGGAATAAAGGATACAGAAATCTGACATAATTCTGACGTCGGGCATAAAAGGGACACAGACATAATATCTGTGTGGGACATGCATTTCCAACTTGCATCATTCCAAGTAGGCCAGTTCCCAATGGGCACCGCCGTAGAGGCTCCACAGGCACCGCTCTAGTAGGGATAAAATAAAGTAAGAATGTATATAATTAATTGTACTTGACTGACAGATTTTTTTAAAAAATGCTACCAACCAGTTGTCTTTGTCAGTTGCAGGGGGGCCCAATGGTGTAAAGTATGCCAACTACATTTACCTAATTACTGTACTTATTACAATTTTGAGGTATTTGTACTTTACTTGAGTAATTCCAACTTCCAATGGTTTTACTTCTAGTCCACTGCATTTTGGATCCAAATATTGTACTTTTACTCCACTACATTTTTTTTAATAAAAATAGTCGATCTACAGGATCACAATGCATCGCAATGTGACCCATTGTGTGAGCTTGTAGATCTGCTATTTTCAAAAGGTTTTCATACATTTGAAGACTTTTGAAATGGGACATTCTGCATAGTGAGCACTTTTACTTTTGGTTTACTTTAAGTAAGTAAAAATGTGAGTACTTTTTCCACCACTGGGGGGGCCAATGAAAACATCTGTGGGGTTGGAGCATATTTTAGCTTGGCTGGAGAGTTATAGAATGGGATCATTTCGCTTTGAAACTTGCAGATCCGGTCTGTAGCGGATACTGAAACTGTGTGCGGCTGTATCTCTATGGCCTGTATGCAAGTGTGCGCGTACAAATTAACTGGACACGGTAGACGGGCTGTAGACCGGACCTGAGCACTGAACAGTGAATAGAAATCAGGGCGATTTTTGTTTTTCTGCTGAAACGAAAAGCGTGGTGATGACGCCGACGCGACCATATCGAGCGTCGGAAATAGCAGATCTGCAAGCTCACATCGCGCCGCACGGCGACGCGATGTGAGCTTGCAGATCTGCTATTTTCGCGTCGTCACGTCGCGTCCGTGTACGCGTGCCCCCCCCCCCAACAACACACAGTAGGAGCACAGTCACTGTACGCCCCTTTACCTCTACTTACTGTACGTCGAATGAAAACGGTAAGCGTTCAACTTTTTTCACTGATGAATGTGATGACAGAAAAATAGCTCATATATTTTAATTCCGAAGCGCATCGTTGCCAAAAAGCCTCTTAATGTCAGAGCAGCACCGCCGAGCCAGAGGGGGAGAATTCGGAGGAGGCCTTCTGTTTGTTGTTGTAGCCGTTAAGCTATTGCAGTACTAGCACGCGATTTATAACGGTCAAGCAAACCCACCCCACACATCACAACCGAGACTCCTTTGTCTAAAGTACGACGACTGCGATTATATTACACTGTCGTTGTTATTGTTATTACTACACATGGATAGGTCATGTTATATTGTTTATATTAGTTAGACGTTGATAAAGAAACCATGTTCCGGGTCCATTTGATTTCATTTTACACTCCCAAGAGTTACATTATTTTTTTAACATCTGCAATCTGCATTACTTAATTTACAACTAAAATAATTATTTTGATCAACGTTTGCCTGTCATCTCTCCTAATGGCACCAACATCAATGCAGCATGGATATGTGTACATATTCTTTAGTTTTGGGTCTGCATAGCCCTGGAACATGACTGCCATGATGATTATCAGACTCTCGTATGAATACGAGAGTCATGAATCATGGCTAAGGTCTGCAAGGCTAAATCTCATCACAAATGGTGGTCCGTGGCTTGAATGCAGAATACATAATGGGCCTTGATATGAAAATGTTTGAAAACCACTGTCCTATCCTATGTGTTATCACTGAGAGCTTGTTAGCATAGGCTAGCCTGTTAGCCTGCTTGCTCGCAAGCACTTCCTGTTATTCGAGTCACTTCCCAGGTAGCCTGCACAATGATACATCAGTATTAGCCCTCTAGAATGGCTGTGCATTTATTATATTCCATACATTTGATATATACTGTCACCACTCACTCACCACTACTCCCATATATGCCCTCCGTGTCGGTGAGT
Source organism: Protomyctophum parallelum (assembly GCF_964188405.1). Classification (NCBI taxonomy): domain Eukaryota; kingdom Metazoa; phylum Chordata; class Actinopteri; order Myctophiformes; family Myctophidae; genus Protomyctophum; species Protomyctophum parallelum. The sequence goes on from NC_139713.1 coordinate 31,876,863, forward strand.
CATCGTCCAGTCGTGCAGTGTAACAGCTGGCTACTCACCCACTAATTAATTGCTGCAACTTGGGGTCGACTATTGAGTTGACTGTCATCCAGTTTCATATTCAAGTGCTGGCAGAAAACTTGTGTTTATTAGATATATCCACTTTTCCCCACGAGTTTCACACACTGAGAGGGAGCACTGTAGCACATGTCCTCTCACTGTCATTATTATCCAACAACGCACCTGTCGATTGTTTGCCCCACATAATTATGTGCTCAGTGGAGGAAAGTACCCCTGCTGATAGCCCTAGAATCACTGGCTGTAATATTACATATATTTCATGATGTATTTTCCATGTACCGGTACATTAAATCACAGCCATTATAGGTCTACACTCCCCCAGTTTAAGCTGCAGTCCATCTCAAACTTTTTCATGTCAAGGGCACCCCAAAAGTAATATGTATTTGGCTGTGGACCCCCATCTGAAAATATTTTGTGTCAGGGACCCCCATACAAGATTAGGTTGAAATGCTTCAACATTATTCAAAAATGTCCGCATACAAAATATTTGAACCAGGCCTCTGGTGTTAAGACCTAGGCCTATAATAAATCACATTTCCACTACTATGCTGAAAATACCCACTTGTTAGAGATGTGCTCAACAAGTATCAAGGTTCTTAAAATGATCAATGGATGAGAGACTCCACCCAAGCACTGAAGATTTTTTTTAATTTACAAATGTAATGCAGTCTTTCCATAAATATCTCTCCTTCAACATTATATTTGGCAATCTTTGAATAGTCGGGCTTCCACTACATTGCAGCATTGTCAGTAAGAAAGCTGTATGGTAACGGTTTAGAAAAGTTGCAACATTTGGTCTGTCATAAATAATGACGCTGACTATAATTCTTTGATATACGTACATCAAATAAATTTGTTCTGTCAGTTGATGCAGTGGAGTCTCTCATGTCTACCGTATACGTATAGTGAGAGCTAAGTTATTTGAAACTGCTTTAAAATACAATGCTGTAGACAAAATCGCATAAAATGGAATGTATCCTATTACATGGTGGAACACTATATTGACAATTAAGAATATCATCTTCTCATACTGTAGATGAAGAAAAGGATGATGAACACATTTACAGTCATTACAGCAATTTTGGGCATGTCTTTAACTCTTTATATGCGGAAATTCTCAAACTAAAATGTTCATAAATATAACAGCAGACAAACAAGCTCATACAATGGCTTGTAGATAAGCTATTTTCACTATTCATCATACAACTAAGCATGTACTGTATGTCTTAAGTGGCTAATTTTTGTATCTATTCCACACAGGGGTAAGCAGTACAATGGCGGCCGCATCCTCTGCTCTGGATCCAGATTTAATGCGGGAGGTTCTTGAGTGCCCCATCTGTCTAGAGACGTACAACCCGCACCACACAAGGCCTAAGCTCCTACAGTGTGGCCACACGGTGTGCCGACTGTGCCTGGAGAAGCTGCTGGCTAGCACCATCAATGGCGTGCGTTGCCCTTTCTGCAGCAAAGTTTCCCGTATGAGCAGCGTCTCCCAGCTGGCTGACAACCTAACCGTTCTCAGGATCCTGGACTGCGCCAGCTCCTACAGTGCTTCTGCGGCACTCATGTGCAAATCCTGCTGCAATCGCCTTCCGCGCCAGTACTGCCACGACTGCTCCGCAGTGCTCTGTGACCTCTGCAAAGAGGAGGATCACTTACACCAGGGACATTCTGTGCACACCATTAGAGCCACTGCTGAGCGGAGACGCAAAGAGCTACGCGGCAGCATGACGGCTCTCCGTGAGGCCATGGGTCAGATCCAGAGGAGGAAGGCATGCATCGACAGTGTGTCCAAGACCCTCCGGCTCAAATATCGATCTGTGCAGCAGGACTATGCGACTGCTGAGCTGCGCCTGCAGGAGGAGTTGAGCCGTTCTCGAAGAACGTTTACGGCCTCCATGACGGAGCTGGAGAAGCTGAACGGGCAGATCTTGGAGGAGCAGACGTATCTCCTCAACATTGCAGAGGTGCAGGTGGTGTCTCGCTGTGACTACTTGGCTATGCGGATGAAGCAGAGTGACATCGCCCTGCTGGAGGATGATGACGGCGGTAATGACGAGGCAGAACTAGACTTGAAGAGCAGCCTCCCAGTCACCTTCAAGCTCCAAGAGCCGCTGTTTTGCAAAGCAGACCATACCAAGACCCTGGACGTGGGTCAGTTGTCCACCAACACTTGTACTGTGAATACAAACGAGGGCAGTGGCCTGGAGCTGGGACTCGAGAGTGTTGTTGGGGAGGTTGCTGGAGCAGTGGGCGCCACAGGCGGTGAAGCAGAAGCTCCACTGGATCTTTATCGAGACGTCGACATGGCGGCAGCTGTGGAAGAGGAGGTATGTGCCTCACCGGGCAGCTTTAAATCTAAGTCCATGGATGGAGGGGGGCCCTCGTCTGGAGGAGCCGGAGGAAGGCCAGGTCCCCAGCTGTGCCAGTTTGTGAAGAAGATGGGTTGCAAAGGGAACCTGCCTGGAATGTTCAACCTGCCCGTTGGCATCTGTATAACGGCACAAGGCGAGGTCCTGGTGGCAGACCGCGGTAACTACCGCATCCAGATCTTCAACCGCAAGGGCTTTCAGCGAGAGATCCGCCGCAATGCCAGCAGCATTGACAACTTTGTCCTCAGCTTCCTTGGGGCTGACCTGCCCAACCTCATCCCCCTGTCCATCGCAGTCACACACCACGGCTTGATCGGGGTCACCGATAACTATGACAACTCTGTAAAAGTTTACACCATGGATGGACACTGTGTGGCCTGCCACAAAAACCAGATGATCAAACCTTGGGGCATTGCCGCCATGCCATCGGGTCAGTTTGTGGTGACCGACGTGGCGGGCGGCATGCTGTGGTGCCTAGCTGTGGACCGCAATGTCGGCGTGGTCAGTTGCAGTCAACTGTGCTCTGCCGTGCGGCCAAAGTTTGTGACGTGTGACGCAGCCGGCAGGGTCTACTTCACCCAGGGCCTGGCCTTGAACTCTATCGCCTCAGTGGGCGCTGACGGTCAGGTGACCAAGCAGCTCACCCGCTTCTCGGAGACAGAGGACTTCCACTGCATCACGGGCATTTGCGTGGACTCCAACGGGGACTTGTTGGTGACGGACAGCGGGAGGAAGGAAATCCTCCAGTTTCCCAAGGAGGGCGGTTACAACGTCCTCATCCACGAGGGGCTGACCTGCCCTGTTGGAGTGACGGTCACTCAGAAAGGACAGCTGCTAGTCTTGGACTCGTCGGACCACTGTGTCAAAGTCTACACGTACATACAGAGGAGGCGGTCCTCCACCTGCTAGAGGGAAACGACCGCCTGGATGTGAGTGTATGAGAAGCTGATAAACTAATGTCAATAATGTGCATCATGAGTTTAATCTCTTACTTGAACCCATTAAGAGTAAGACCTGGGCTGGACCGCCTTAGCTTTTAACCACTTTAACCATTATTTTTAACTTCAGCTATTCAACAATAGCAGATATACAAGCTTTCACAGTGTGGAGTGCCGAGCTACGAGCTTGTAGATCTGCCATTTTGGAAAAATCGCAAACGTGTGCAAATCCTTGGATATATATTCTTTCACAGCAAACGTTTTAACTCTTTACTTTACTTCTGGCTTGGGGGTCCCTGAAACAACATATTTTCAGATGGGGGTCAGCAGCCAAATACATATCATTTTGGGGGACCTTGACATGAAATGGTTTGAGAACCACTGAAAACTGTCATGATTTAGAAGACATTTTGTAAAATCTGGTCTCCGGTCTTAATGGGTTAATGTCGATGTCTGCAGTGCAAATGACACGGGAGCATAAAAAAACATTACTCCTGATTCCCAGGCATTTTGGGCCCAATTAACCTGTCTAGCGTTCATGCTGTCTCCTGCCTGATGATTTGCATGAGTCAGTGCTCTAAGTACTTTACACCTGGCAAAACATTTATCAGAAGACTTGACAAAAAATTGTCAAGATATGGACAACAAATTACCCTTCCTAGTTAGTATCACTGTAGGCGAGTAAATCTATGAAAGAAAAGCACCTTACCCCCAAAAAATGGCAACAAAAGGTTTCTCAACAGTTTGTTGTAGTATTAGGTGTCCCTAATAACATACTAAAAGTTTACCAAAGTTTGACCACCCGAAAGGTGTTATTTTCAAGATGGCGTCCAAGACGGCCTAAAAACCATTAAAATAGCCTAACTCCTTCATTATTCATCCTAGACAAGTACTTTTTGTGTCTAACCCTATGTTTTTGGGGTATAGGAGTCCACTGAACTTGTCCAAATTGCAGAGATACAATTAGATAATTGTGAAATCCAATATTGTGTTTGTGACTCTGTTAAAACCCTCTGAAATAGTCACCAGTTTCAAGTTAACTAAACTAAATATTTAATAAATGTCTGAATATTTATATATTTTTTGGAATAAGGTTTCAAGATATCCTCAAAACACAACAAAACTAATAGTCACAATTTTCAGTAATTCAGAAGGTTGTGGCAGAGAATATTGTCAATTGATAGATAATAGCCTACATGATTGCAATATTGAAACGTTTTGGATAGCTCGGTGGATAAAATCTGGCTCAAACTACTTTAAATAATTCATCATTATACACCCCACCCAAAACTAATTTCTTGCATTATAGAGCGTCGCAGTCCCGCCCTCTTTCATGAGGACGCCAGGCCCAGGAAATAATTCCCAATGCATTTTTCCCATAGACATTTCAAAACGTATTTATTTAAAGACCGTATAAGCGTCATACAAAGCCAACTCTTGTCGTGACAAATCATGACAACAAACACAATATTTTAGACCAAACAAATAATTACAAAGAAGAAAAGTGTTGTAACCTGCCGTTTCTTTCTACTTTCTAATTCTTTGTTTGGCCCAAAACATTGTGTTTATTGTCATGATTTGTCACAAGAGTTGGCTTTGTCCGCGGCGTAACCGTCTTTAAATAAATACTTTTTGAAAAGTCTATGAGGAAAATGAACAGTGATTTATTTTCCGGGTCTCTCGAGGGGGCGGGACTGCGACGCTCTATTTACTCTTAGTGCAGAGTAGTCAGAACCTAAGTCTCTACTGGGTGCAGAGGGGCGTATGATAGGTGGGGTTGGGTGAGAAGGTAAAGGAGGGTCCGGTCTAGAGTTTAGTGGGCCTAGGGTTCCCCTCAGGTGGGAACAGGGGATTATGGGGAGTGGGGGTCACTGGATTTCTCCCTGGGGACTTGGAGCACAGAAGAGCAAAGTTAAGAAGACCCTCATGGTCTTCTCCTCTCTGCATGTCTGAGGTGGCTCATACATGTCCCATTAAAGCTATGGGGCACTTGAGAGCTTGAGAGATTGGGGCTTGTCTATCCCTGTGGTGGTAGTTCTAAGACCTCCATGTTGTGCATTGCAATAGCCACATTCCAATATTCAAGTATACATTCTTCATGTCCAGGAGGGGGGAATAGACCTGCATCGTTTTGAAGTAACAGCAATCATGACATGTCACACAGTTGGATTGTTTGACCATTCCGGAGCTCCGAGGATTGTCATGTAGAGGAGGAGAAATTATACGCCACACATTTCAACAAAGACAATTCTGCAAACGATACATGAAAGATCTTTTCATCTTTGCCATATCTCACTCCAAGTGGCTTAGGGAGCCTGCACTCTCCTCGTTCTCAACCCCTCCAAAAGCAAATTAGCATTTGAGATTCAAACGATTTCTAAGTCATGGCATGCTGGAGAACGGAGTGTGGAGGAGGTAGAAACTAAGGAATTGGGGTTTAGCTTAGGCTTGGAGGAGTGTTCCTATATGTCGCCTGGCTCACTAGTCCCACTGGTCCCATGTGGACCATGCTGGCTCTTACTCCCGAGATAGGACCTATTGAGTTAGCATAGGTAGTGAGGACAGTCTCCACTGATGGTGGTTATAAGACCTCCACATGTTGCAAGACTGTCAAGGCAGACAGTCGTTTTCCTACATGTATGTATGCTGGTCCCAAATGGACCTCCTGCTGGCTTTGAGCTAGGCGCTTAGAGTGGGCATACAGGAGGGTGAGACCCACATAGTGGTGGTTGTAAGACCTCCACGTGGTGCATGATTGTTTGTCAGGCAGACAGGGGTGTCCCTATGTCGGACTGGCTCACAGGAGAGTCGGCGTCTGGTTGGTGGCTGACCATTCATATTACTGGGGCCCCCAGTGACTGATCATTATGGCACAGAATGTCCTCTCCCCTCTCTAGAACAGCTAGTACAAAAATGCAAAAATCACGAAATGAGGGGCGCCCACTGTATTTATCGGCCACATGTCATCCTACATTGTCATTTAGTACCCTAAACAAACATTAAAGTCCATAGTCTTGGCTGCCACATGATTTAAAAAGACATGCATTGGAGGGTCTAGCACCCCTCAAACATGCAGTCTGACCATTAGGTCTATGCAGAAAGAAATGCTTGTTTGTTGGATAGCAGCAGGGACACAGCGTGGAGGGAGATTAGATTGGGATTCTATGGGGAGACCGAGACTGGAGCCCAGGGTTCAAGGTTATTGCCAGCAGTACCAAACACAAAGTAAATGTGAAATTAATTTTACACACACAACTACTACAGTCTCGGGAATAAGAAGATGTCTGTGACAAGCATAACTGAACCCTATATCTGTGCGACACTCCACCACCTGCCTATATACCAAGATACATGTGTGATAGCTCTGTACTGACTTACACACCGTCTCTAGGCCCATGAGGGGCCATTTCTCTCCACTGTATCCCCACTGAGGAGTCCATCTTCCCCATAGACCAGACAAGTGGCCATTTGGTTCTACTGACTGAGTGTGTTTGGTGCAAAGACACTCAGCGTTGTGAGCTTTTATAGATTGCCTATTTTCACAATATTTGTCCCGGCCCACAGTTTGGGAACCACTTCCCTATAGGGGACTTATTTTTATTATTATTATTGTCAGACACCTTTACAAACAAAATAGTGCCGACATTTCTCTGTAAATTTATTCCATGATTTGTGTAATATTCCCATGCAGTCTATCACTTGGCAGCCATGCTTTTACAAATGTCACATGACAGTACCACCCAGTACTAATGAATATATTCCTTATTGTTATCAATATAAATCAAAATAAATCTCCTGAAAGCTTCAACAGAATGTGAATTGTGTATAGGTGATGAATTCACCAATCCTGGGCAGTACGGCATTATAGAAATGGGAAATGTCCTATTACACTGTTATAACCTTATAAACAATTGCTTTAATATATCATTGTACCTTTATATATAATTTATATATGCCAATTGGATTCCTAGATAACCAAAACATAGGGTTAGACACCAAAATGATTTTTCTAGGATGAATAATGGAGGAGTAATGGTATTTTAAGAACTGGCGGCGGCCATCTTGAAAATAACACCTTTCGGGTGGTCAAACTTTGGTAAACTTTTAGTATGTTATTAAGGAGACCTAATACTACAAAAAAAAGTTGAGAAACCTTTTGTTGCAATTATTTTGGGGTCAAACCATATTCTTACCCGCCTACTGTGTGTAATGCATGTTAATGTTAGCTTTGGTAGGGGTTTATGGCACAAGTAGTAGCAAAATAGTCAGCCAAATGTTGACATTCTTTGTGTTGCAGACACATATATTGAATCTAATCGAGATGGGCTTAAGAAAATAAATTAATACTATATGTATTTCCCACAAACTCTGTGGAAATGCAACCCTATTTAAGTTTTAACATAATTGTGCAAGCAAAATGTTAAATATAACACTGGTTTTGTCTTGCAGGACTGAACCTGTCGCACTGAAGTGTCCCAGGTATTCTTCATCTCCTGTAGCATCACGGTGTGAGTCCTCAGCTCCCATCCTCAGTTTGTTTCTAACTACACATTGGCGGTCATCAGCTATGTGGAGAATTCATTTCATTGCTACGTTAATTGCACAAAATTGTACATGAAACCCTGTGCTACCTCGTTACGTTTCAATGACTACGCCTTGAAGATGTAAAGGTTGCTCGGTAATACTGAAACCAAAACTCCTATTTAGCAAGCCTCATCAAGTACAACAGTAAGACATTTCATTCCAATGTATACTCCAGTGAGTCCAGTCTCAACCGTAGACCTACATTTCAACCCTTATCTGTTATCTACTGTATGGCCACTGTAAAGCAACTGGTCAAAGTCTCTCCCTGCACATGAAGAGCTAACCTTCTCCCTTCAAGCCTGTGTTATTGTAATGGGTTCCTCATTGCGATCCAGAAGTTCTAGTGTAATCCAGAACAGCACTGGGAGAAGGATCCTGATAAGTGTAGAACAGCGGTTCTCAAACTTTTGTTTTTATTTCAAGGACAGTATGTTATGGCAGACCCCCCCCCCCATAGGGTTATGGGGGGGGGGGTTATAGACCTGTAAGGGTCCATTTGGTTTGATGGTTCCTAACTATCAATCGTTTAGCTAGGGACCCCCTGGAGCACCCTCAAGGACCACTGGGGATCCTTGGACCCCGCTTTAACCCATTCTGACCTGAGATCAGATTCATACGAGGTTTCCGCCGGACACACACTGGTCTGATGAACCCATTCTGACCTGAGATCAGATTCTAAAAATGTCAGTCGCTCTTCGATTTTTCAAAAATAGCAGACCTACAAGCTCGTATCGCGCCACTCGGTGGCGCGATATGAGCTTGTAGATCTGCTATTTTTCAATAGCTAAAGCACGACATGATGCCAACACCAAAATGGGTGCCCGTTCAGAATGGGTTAAGAACCACTGGTGTAGAAACTACAACATACTGTATTACACCCGTCCTGGATGCATTCCACAAGCTTCACAACTGGTCACAGTGCATATGCTGACCACATCAGTTACACAGTGCATATGTGACTAAGGCTGACCACATCAGTTACACAGTGCATATGTGACTAAGGCTGACCACATCAGTTACACAGTGCCGGTTCAGGCTTCTTTTAACCACATGAACCTTATTGTCTGGGGGAACATTCTGCCATAATAGCAGATCTACAAGCTCTCTGCTATTTTCAGCAAAGATATTAGTGGAGGTGTAGAAAAACAGGATGGTGAATACAGTCAACTAAGTATCGGTTCTAAGTGGTTAAAACGTCCTCAACATTAATGTGTTGTATAGAAAAGCCTTCACTTGAACTTCTTACTGGTCAACCTGATTTGACCCTGCGCACACGCATGTGCGTGCGAGTGTGTGGGTGCATGCACACATGTGTATTCATCATTAGGGCCCTTCCCTTGTAGCAGTTTGGAGTTTTCTTTCTAATGAAAAGTGTGCTAAACAAATGTATCATTAACATGTGTTGATGTTTTCTTGTTTGTGCCACTGATGTGGTACTCCACATGTGACAAGTATACTTAAGACAGCAATAATGCAAGTGTTTGGTTTAGAAAATATTAAACGGTGTGACATTGTTCATATCCTGTTATACTGTATATCGCTGTCGTCGGGCAGAAACCTCTTATACATATTCTAACTCTTTGTTTTTATTTCGGAAATTAACGAGCTACTTCATCATATCAAAAGTAGCAGATCTACAAGCTCGAAACGGCGATAAACGATAAATGACCATTTAAAAATGTGCATCCTGAAAAGTAACAGTTTTGAGGTTTCCACTTGACAGAGACGATATGAAAAATTATTAATGATAACTATATACAGTCGTGATGTTTATTAAGATAAACACATTCCTATCAGGTGATGATGATAACGCAAGTCATATTTCAGTCAAAAGCAATCAGTGGCCTAAATAATAGGAAAGGAGCTAATTATTAAAACCCTGCTATCATTAAAGTGTATAATCTTGCGCGGTCTGCTACCTGCAGATGTTGATTCTGCGAGTAATTATGCATTGACGTACACACCATTTTCATTACTGTGATTGATGAACTTGATTACGAATCCTAAATAGGCCCTTTCTACGAGTTATAATTATATTTCACATGCCCTCAAGAGTAGATCAGAGAGTCCCTTGGTTCCAATTTTAATCATACAAACTCAACAACTGACTACAGACCCTTTACCTGGGGCATTATTTATCAGTAACGTCAAAATAAATACATGAGAGGAAAACACTTCAAGCCGTAAACAACAATAAAAGAAACATGGAATATGCACCTTTGTGGAGGGAACAAGATTTCTTCAGTGGAGAAAAATGTGCAATTAACTTGCATCACTATTATGTGAAGTCAGAGACATTTCAAAATGTATTTATATATATATATATATATATATATATATATATATATATATATATATACACACACACACACATGCATGCATACATAGTGCATCTGTCATTTTAGAAGTGGTCGAAAAATATTGAATAATTTGAATTACGAAAAAGTGTGAGAACTACTGATTTAGAAGGCATCTGTAGAATCGGCCTCAGGTCAATGGGTTAATGATCAATCAATCGATTGTGTTCCGGCGCGGATCAATGGAACCAAGAACGTATATATACACGATAAGTACTTTTTATATTAATGCTATATTATCGATACAATCTTAAGTGATTTGCCTATTATTTTGGGGGACCAGTTTGCAATATCCTTGCGGCGGCCTACATGGTTGGGAATCGCCGGCATAAAATGCTAGGAAATAAGTGTCCTTGTCTCAGCGTGCTGAAAACGACCGCTAACTATTGAGCATATGGTCGCTGTCTGGCAGAAACGCCTAGATCCATATTTTAACTTTTTTCGTGTGTTTTATTTTCTTCGTAAATTAACGCCTTACGCGATCTTACTGCAGCGCTACACAAAAGCATCAAAGGTAGCAGATCTGCAAGCTCGAAAGGTGGCACGAAGCGACACGTTTAGCTGCTTAGCTGCATTCCCAAAAAGTAAGCGTTTTGGACATACTGTATGTCCACCCGACAGAGACTATATTCTCATGGTTTTAGTGATATAATACTGTGAGAGGGGGCCGAGGGGTGTTATTACCTTGTCTCTCTTTCATCAGAGTTGGTGGGATTATTTTTATTTACTACTGGATTGTGTAACTATGTGTATATAACACTGTACGTGTACTGTATGTGTGTGTGTGTGTGTGTGTGTGTGTGTGTGTGTGAGCTGAACCAAACCACCATGTGTCCTTTAGGATGTTAACTACAAGTCCTTCATCAGAGGCTGTGAATCCCTGAGTCCACATTTCATGTTTGTATTGTTGATTAAAAATGAGTGCAATAAACAATTGATAAAGATCTACATTTGTTGTAGTTGTATATTATGTTTTTCCTTCATTGCACGTGTGACGGTACATTCATTTTATATTCACTTGACAATCTGGAAAGTGTTCGCCGGCTGACCACTAGTTGACCAATCAATTGATTGTGTTCTTGCTTGGATCAATAGCATACCTTCTTCCTATTTATCGGTATCAGTGAAAATACATTGTTCAAGGTTGCAAAGGGATATATCCGTTTCAAACATGTTTAGGATTCATTTTAACATCTTTTATAATGTTTTGGGGTAAATACAAATATTGAAAAAACACAGTCTCTTCACACATTGATAATATCAGTCACCAGAAACAAGGACGGGTGTTTTTCAATAGTTAAAATGGAGTTACAATGGGTTTGTATACGAAGGGGATGTGTCTGTTAAAATGAATTATCAAATATCTAAATACTGAATCAAGCAACTTAAAAACTGTCTGGGATGCTCTCAAAAGCCAAAATAGATGTTTAAATGACCTCAAATTTGTTTGAAAGTGAAATGTACCTTTAAATTAAATTACATTATTTTTTTTACATTAATGTTATATTAAAAACATTTAAATCTTGTGTTGTCCCAATTATTTCAGGGACCCACTTGCAATATCCTCACATACCACCAGAGTGCCCCCTTGCCCATATGGTTGGGAATTCCTGAGATTTACAGAGCAAACCTTTGGCATATTACCCTTGGTTACAGTGTTCCATGGAAACATATGTATGATTAATTATGCACTGTGTGACCCCATGGGTGCCAACCGTGTCAATGCTGTAAAAAAAGAAAAGCCCTTGATACAGGCTAATAGAAGAGACAAACCATTCTTACCCTGTGCAATAAAACATCAAATAGGGGCATGTCTGCCAGGAATGTAGCTCTAAAATAAAATAAAAACAAAGGCTATAGGCCTATTTACAAATTCACAAAACCTATTCACTTAGGTAAAGATCAAAAGGTTCTTTTCACTCTCGCCACTAAAGGTGCCAGTCAACGTCATTCAAATCACTGGGGGAAATGTACATGCGTGTTAATGTGTCATGGGTACGACAGGACCATGCGCAAATCCCCCTCTTTGGCATTGCCTATTTGCACTAATAGACAGTGATGAAAATGTGTAATACTCCGTTAAGTGTGATTTACGGCCGCCTGTAGTTAATTACACGTCTGTGTTTTAAATGACAACTGACCTCGAGCGGTATAAACATGTTTCACCAAGCTTGGCAGTTATATTAGAAAACGTTGATCAAATGTGTGTCTTAACAAGCTTGCTGTCTTTATACAGAAATAAAGCTTGTGTTCCCTTGCTAATTGTATATATCTGGGGCGGCAGTGGCTCAGGGGTAGAGTTACCGGAAGGCAACCGCAAGGTTCCCAGTTCGAACCTGGGCTCCCTCCCCCAGACTTGGTGTCGAAGGGTCCTAAAGACTAATTGCTCCCGATGTGCAGGTTGGTGCCTTGCATGGTTTCCTCCGGCATCGGTGTGTGAATGGGTGAATGTAATGCACAATCTCTGTAAAGCTTGACCAGATGAAGAGCCTTGGCTCGAAACGTCGTCAATAAAAGTTATCTTTTGGAGCATATGAGTGTGCGGGTTCCCTTCTCTTTTCATATGTTACTTTTTGAACCCATCACCTCCATGAAGTGATGTGCGTATTTTTCTATAGTTTCTGTACAATCTCTGTAAAGCGCCTTGGATAAAGGTGTTATATAAATGCACCATTTACCATTTATCTATTGCAGTCTACACTTTTAACCACATACTGTATATGAGGGGGGGGGGGGAGTGGACCAATTACAGTGGTACAGTGTAGAGGGTATCATGGTTAATAGTAGAGCCTGTTCACCTTGTTCATTCTCTGGTGAAATCATTCATTGTGGTGTTAAAATAAATTAATGCAGCATATGTGGCTTCTTCACCAGGAAGTCATTTTAAGAAGGAAGCAAATAATTAAATGTGTCCTGCTGTTTATTGATTTGGGGGAAATGCAGAAGAAAAACACCAGTGTACCTGTTCATCATCCTTCGGGTAATTTTACATTTATAGCTAGTGATGGTAAACTAGTAAACTACTAACTAATTTGACTCATGTTTCCACACCAATACAGAGCTAAATACCCTTCTAAGTCACAACCTGGCCATCATATCCTTGTTCTTAATGTTTCCATTTGAACACAAGACACAATTATAAACATTCTCTAAAAATGTTCTCAAAAATACAAATGCTGTTTTACCTTCACCAATGGTGGAATTTAATTTTGTACTTAGTTACCGGTACTTTTTATTGAGTGTTTTATTGAGTGTTTAAATGTTTGTATACTTATACTATCTCTGTGTCAAATATTGCACTTTTTATATTATATTATTATAATTTATTATAGGTTAGGCCACCCAACAGCTCATAAAGTAACTACAATCAGCCCCATCATTACCATCTGCAACATTAAAGTGATGTTAAAGTGATTAATACATTATTAAATAATGGAACTTTGTATAATTCTTGTATAATTCTGCATAATGAATACTTTAGTGGTATTATAAGTACATTTTGTTGCCAATTCCTTTTGGACTTTATCTCGAGTACAATTTTGAAATCAGGACTTTTACGTTTTCTAGATAATAGTATTGCTACTTTTACAAAAAAAAACTTGGGACACTCGTTCCACTGCATACATAATTGAAAAATAGCTGATTTAGCTCACAACGTGCCGTGATGCGACACATTGTGAGCTTGTAGATCAGCTATTTTCTAATACCAGTATAAGTATAAGATAGGACTGAAGTGGTTAATGGTATGTTTTGTAGTAGTAATCAAAATCTACACAGTAGCCAATAGGTTTTAAAAAAAGAAAATTGTATTATATTTGCCTCTGATTTTGTGGAACAAAAGTGGTATTGAAAAATGTAAAAGTACCTCGAAATTGGACTCAAGTACAATTCCTGAGTATAATATCGTTCGTCTCTGTTGGGTGGAAACACCACATGTCCAAAACTGTTATGTTCCAGTTAAAAAAATTAGGAAGTATAAGTAACAGATAAGTAACATATTGATTGAAAGTAACATATCGATTTAAAGTAACAGATCGACAAGCTCAAAACTCGCGGCGCGTTTTGAGCTTGTTTGAGCTTGCTTTGATCGATTACTTTTAACGTTTTAAAGTTTTGTGTGACGCTGTAGCATGATCAAGTAAAAAAACGCACTACAAGTTTGAATATGGAGATAAGAGGTTTCTGCGCGACAGCAACGATACACATAGTAACTTCTTTGCAGCTCCAGGCTCACCTTTCTGGTACTGCAGCCAGAGCTGCTGCTGGGCCTTCTTGCTGGGGAAGTAGACGTTGCAGCTGAGCTCGGAGCCGTAGAGCGCCTCCGACACGTAATGGCTGCCGTACTGCCGCAGGAAGGCCAGCAGCTCCTCCCGCGTGCTCTCCGCCGCCAAGGTCTTCAGCACCTTGGAGAAGCCTGCCAGGCCGGGGGGGGGGGGGGGGTCCCAGGGAGGAGACGGGAGAGAATCATAAGAGTTATAAAGGACAGAGTGCGGACGGGGAGCGACAGTGCTGCACCCCTGCTCTTCATTTCAATGGAAGTTGCTCAGTGGCATTTCGAAGCACCCGGAAGAACGCTCTACTTCCGCATATTTGCCAACCAACATTTGGTTGGCATATTGCGGAAGTGCTATAACGAGTGCTGCAATGTTAAACCCAGGCTGCGTGAGGTTTCCTCGCGCTACATGCGGGCCCGCCTGCAGTTCCAGCTTTGACCAGTAGGCTCAATGGCTTCAACGTTGGCCAGCCCGTTCTGAGGGCTTGCAGAGAATGCAGAGAATTATTTTGTATCAGAATAAGGAAGGGACTATTTCACATTATTAGAAAAGAAAAAAGAAAAGAAAAGAAAAGAAAAAAACCCCCCGAAAAAAACAAACAAAAAACTGTGTCCTCACGTATTAGAAGGACAATATCAGTCGCCAGGACCGGCGAGAACGGGTGTTTTTGATGAATCCATCATGGTTAGAATGGAGTCTGGAGTTGCAATGAGTTTGTATAGGAAGGATCGAAGCACGTCTGTTAAAAATGAATAGTTTGGGAACCACTGCTTCTAAAATACGCTTCAATGCTCCGTTTTGGTATGTCACCACACAAGCAGACTTATCAGGTCGTCAGGTGATATCCCAGCTATGACAGTTGGCCACTAGAGGGCACCGGTGCACAAGCCCACACGGACAACACACAATCAAATGTTTAATCCATGGCAATAGCCTGAATGTCAATGTAGTACTGTACATAATCATAAACACAGGTTGTATAGCTTCCCCTATAGGTCTTCTTTATAGCATAAGAACAGACTAAACCGAATGTTTTATGTTTGGTAATCTGTTTAATGACTATTGAGGGGTTTTATCATTGGTGCCTTACGGCTCCTAAATGAGCTGTATTCCAGTGTGTGTTGCGAGGTCTTCTGCACAGAGACACCATTACACCAATCACCTGCCGTACACCCACATAGATTTAATTTCAGCTGATGACAGTTTAATTGAGTCCAATTTGGTTTATGAACTGCTGAGCAGGTTTGAAAAGAGCCGGCACTGATAGTTGGCTGTCTGGGCGCAGTGATAATTCTAATCACGTCAATTTTTTTTATGTTTGTCTTCTTAATCTCAAGTTCATCCTCTTAACCCATTTTGACCTGGGAACGACTCTATAAATGTCTTCTAAATCCTGACAGTTTCGTTCTTCGATTTAAAAAAAATGGCAGACCTACAAGCTCGTAGCGCGCCACTCGGTGGCGCGCTATGAGCTTGTAGATCTGCTATTTTTCAATAGCTAAAGCATAACATAATGCTTACACCAAAAGGGGTAGTGCTGATATTATTGTTATTATCATTATTTTACCGTTGAGCTAATGCTTGCTCAGGGGATGAAACAAATCTTGTCAAATTAGATCCTGAGTCTAGGTGAGACATACACCTTCGACACGATCAGTCTCTATATAGAAGAGCAGGGAGACAGAATACAACCATCCCAATTGTATAATAAGTTATACTAACATACGTACTCTACCATTATATAGATTGGACAAAATTACATTTTATTCATACATTTATTTTTGGTATGTTTTTCAGCAGTAACCATATCTTCAGTGTGATTAATTATATTGTTACTTTTTGTTACTGCCCTACCAAAAAAATAATAAAAAAAAATCAATCATGCAAAATGAATCAATCAAATTCGACTGAAATAAATTAAAGTATTAAAAAAACATATTGAACTCTAAAGATGTTACACGGTTGAATGATCTTAATATAATGAGTTAACAGACAATATTCCTGTACTGTATATAGCCCTGGGGAAATGAGCACAATGCTGCCATAACTTTGCAAACTTATTGCAGACTGAAGACCGTACAAGTCTATTCAGTTCAATTACTGTGGTCGCTGCTGAAGAATATGAGAAAAATATAAATCAGTTCTCACTTGCTGCTCATGATTTGAATGTAATTCATCAACCGAGTGCTTATACCATTCCTCTTCGAGAACAATGTTCACAAACGTGGAAAATGGAAGATGTTTCTCATTAGATAAGATAGACTTGTATTTATTCGTTTGGGCCCACAGCACTGCCTGACTGTACCCTCAACCCTCTGTATTGTCCTCCCTATAATAAACAACCCAATGGCCACATTTACCCTCTTCCATATCTTTAATATCTCCCTAGCCATCATTGTTTTTTGATGTATGATCTGTGTTTTAAGACTCATACTTCTTTTGTTTTTCTTCTTCTGAACTGCAGAAACAATTTAGTTGAAAAATGTAGGTTTAGGTTTCCATTCCGTGTGTGGACTGTGGAGTATATCTCTACAAAGTGAGGGTGTATGATATGATATGATATGATATAGTACTTTATTGTCAGTTCACACTGAAATTTGTCTTGCGACACAGCAGCCAAGTATGCAGAAACACATATACAAAACACAAATAACAAGACAATTTACATACATAGAGACATGAGCAATATCCACCGCTTAGATTATCCTGTGGCTACTACATCTCCTGATTAAGCCTCAAGGTCGACTGGTAGACAAAGGACCTCTTTAGTCTGACCTTATTGTATGCTGGTACACCATATGCTCACTTTTGTTTGTTAGCTGCGATTTATGATTTAAGTCCCTTAACTCTGACCACCACAACCAGTGCTATGATAGTATTGTTAGTTGTTACCTTGTTGTATTGTACTTATTAGTAATTGCTATCCGACTCCATAAAGGTGGCTGACCCTATAAGGGGTGAAGATTCATTTATGTAGCTAAATATACAAACATGGTTTTCACTTTTCAACAATGCAGCAAATATGCACACTGAATATGAATAACCACTAGTGCAATGCACCAGCACTTGGTTTTGATTTGTTGTACAGTAGATGTAACTTACTTTTTTCTAGGTAGGGGTATTGGCCCTATGCAAACCCATTTAACCTCTTGGTCCAATTTGTCTCACCTCTACCCTTTGACCTGTCCAGCATGGTGACCCTACCATGTGCACCAGCTGGCATAGCTCTCTGGGTCACTGAGGTACTCAAGCCACCACCCCGTGACGAGGGATGGACCGTATGGTGGCCGAACAAAATCAAGAATGAGGAACTGTGGCTGAGAGGAAGACAGGAACTGGTAGAGACGAGACGAAAGTGGGGTTGGATAGGGCACACTCTGAGGAAACCGGTAACCTGCACCACTCGCCAGGCCCTGACTTGGAATCCCCAGGGGAAGCGGAAGAGAGGGCGACCTAAGAACACTTGGAGGTGGGACACTGAGGCAGAGCTGAAGAGACAGGGAATCAGTTTGGGAGAGCCCAAAACCATGTTGGAGAAGAGTCGGATATGGCCTATATGCTCCACTGGGAGCGATGGGCCTAAGTAAGTAAGTAAGCACTAGCACTAGTATACCAAATTCACTTTGAAAATAATCTCTCTCAGTACCAATGCCATAAACATTTAGTGTTGTTAGCAGGAATAAACACATAAGCACCCGGGAGGAAGTGGGCTAAGGAAGGTTGAGGAGCCAAACCAAGTTCCTGTGGTGTGCTCCCAAGCCCCCAGGGAGGCTCTACAGCGTTGAAAAACTCGGCCCTAGTGGTTAGAGCGTGAACTGCAGGCGGACCCGTGGATTTATGAAGAGGAAACCCTGTGCAGCTGTGGTTTAATATTGAGCGCTCATTTGCACTTCCACATTTGCCAACCAAAATTTGGTTGGAAACACACACACTTTTTTTTAACCGAATGGGTTCCCAGATTGCTTTGAAACTGAATGTAGACTTCAGTGTAAGAAGCATGTGAAGTTGTGAACAAAAGGCAATGGTCAAAGTGTCCATGGACATGAATGGAATGATACTTATTGAAAATGCTGGAGCTTATGCTGCATCCTACCTGTAGACAATGTGATGGAGCTGAGTCTGACTCTGTAAAGGTTGCTCCTCACTCTCCACTGTTGCACCATGGGATAACCCATAGCTTCATTGAACTGTGCATCCCCTAGAACAGAAAGAGAGATACACAAATCATGTTAAATAAATCTTCAAGTCATTTAAAATTAAATAAATTATAGAGGGTATGCGCGTGACGTCATCGTCATACCCGTAAGTTATGCGGGAACACCTACTGGAGTGGCAAAAACTACTTTCTGGCCTTGACAGCCCATACATCCAAACAGAAAAGTCCTATCTAATTGCATTAAACAACATTAAACTCACTTTGCCACTCGATTTGCCACTCACTTCATGCATGCACCCTCTATAGTTTTTTGAGTGGTGCTAGCCACTCCAAGGAACAGCAATGTGGGTCCGTCCCTCTGTCTGTCTGTCTGTCTGTCTGTCTGTCTGTCTGTCTGTCTGTCTTACCACCAGGTGACAAAGTGGCGCTGTTGAGTTTCACACTGAGCACAGGTGTATGATGGGAAGCCGAGTGTTTTAGTGTATCACCACCAGTACAGAGTACAATGATGTACACAGTACAGTGCTGTACAGTAGGGTGTAAAGTACAGCACACTAAAGTAAAGAGTACAAATATGAGTAGTACAGTACAGTACAGTACAGTACAGTACAGTACAGTACAGTACAGTACAGTACAGTACAGTACAGTACAGTACAGTACAGTACAGTACAGTACAGTACAGTACAGTACAGTACAGATTACAGTTTTTGAGTGGTGCTAGCCACTCCAAGGAACAACAATGTGGGTCCCTGTTTATGTCTGCATGTCCGCTTGAGTACGGAAATACCACACAGTGACCTAACGCACAAACAGTCGCACGCACGCACGCACGCACTCGCACACACACACGGCAGACAAATCTAAATCAAATATTTCTGAATGTTCCTGACAATTTAGTTTGACAAGTCATTTGATCTTGATCCTTTATCACAGCAGTTCCCAAATAAAACTTTTTTCCAGGACGTACGCCTTAACTCTCCTTTCCAACTGGCACCCCTTGGGGGGCGGCGGCCGCCACTTTGAGAACCATGTGCTTTATCAGACTTCATTGCTTTCTCACACACTGGCCATATGTCATCCTTTCATTTCCCCACCTGCTTTTTTTGATCAATGGCAGACAGATGGCACAGGTAGCACTCCAACTGGATTGCTGACATTAAAAGCTGGAGCAATATCGTCTCGGCCTGCGATTCAATTACAAAACTTTCTTACGAGTGTAAACTCAAAGCCATTAAAAAAAAGGAGAGCAATAAACAATAGCAAATAAATGGCCACTAAAAATGAGCTCTTATGGAGAGGGTGTGTGTGCTCAAGCACTCGTGCTGGGTTTGTGCCTGAGACACAAGAGGCATAGTTGGAGTGTGTTGGAGTGTTCTTGTAATTACTACACTTGTGAGGGCCGCAAATGTCCAATTATTTGAGAAACAGACATTGTGAGGACAATATTTGTCCTGGTCCTCACAAGATAAATGGTCGTTATGTACTGTAGCACTATATTGGATATAAATATCCCTCGCACGGCAGAGGGGAATTTATATCATATTGGAGTGATTCAATCGCTCACATAGCCATGGTTACATACAGTTAGGAAGGCAGCAATAATGTGGGGACACAACCTGACAGAAACCTGACATACCTTCCGCAGCTGTGAAGGTGTCGGTGCCGTTAATACGTGGCCACATATCAGTGCTATCACGCAAGACACACACGATGACAGCTGTCATTCAGACAAGGGGCTGTTCATATTGCAGGAGGACACTCCTGTAGCCATGCAGCTGCAATATTGTTCAAGGTTATTAAGCCATTAAGACCTGAGGTCTTCTAAATACCAAATCATGTTGCTATATCAGTGGTGAAACACTGACAATATGCGGTTCCAAATGGACAAATGGAGCTGTGGTGGTTCCATTTGAACCCTGGTCAAATGAACATTCAGGATTTTACTGCGTGAGCAATAGAACCCATGTCTTGGATTTTTAATGTCACCTTCGCAACCACCAAATGCGGAAGCTGACGGCAGACTAACATATCCCTTTTTTATCATATTTATTCATTGACTGACACGGAACGAGTTGAATGACAACCAGAAGTAATGCCCATAATTTGATAATAATCAATAACGTTTCCCCAGTAAGACCCCTTCTTGGTATACTTTGGTGTCGCACACCGAAAATAGCAGATCTACAAGCTCACAAGCTGTGAGCTTGTAAATGCCAGCAATTTGAGGCTTTAGGATTGAGGGTTAAAATTGCAATCCTATTTTATAAATGATGTCACAAAACCATGACTCCATCCTAAAATGTACAGTATATCCCATTCTGACCGGGCACCCATTTTGGTGTTGGCATCATGTTATGCTTTAGCTATTGAAAAATAGCAGATCTACAAGCTCATATCGCGCCACCGAGTGGCGCGATACGAGCTTGTAGGTCTGCTATTTTTGAAAAATCAAAGACACTTTTAGAATCTGATCTCAGGTCAGAATGAGTTAATAATTAAACTGTCAGGATGTAATAGACATTTTTTTAATCTGATCTCAGGTCAGAATGGGATATACAACGTGTGTGCGACGTGCGTGCGTTTGTGCGCGTGCATTTCCAACTGGAAAGGCCTGATGAATCCCCCAGAGGAGGAGCTCTGAGGAGGTACACTGTAGACCAAAGTGCTGCAGCCAATCCAGCTAATGGAGGGATTAGGGAGTTGAAGGTGAGGGTCTGGCCCTCCGACGCTAAATGTCACAGTGGCTAAAGCTCCTGCAGGCTGGCTTTGAAACGCGGGTAGTGGGTTTAACATGGGAGGTGAAGTGTCTGGATTTACAATAGTGTGTGTGTGTGTGCGTGCGTGCATGGAAAGTAACTAATTACAATTACTCAAGTACTGTCCTTACTTCAGTAATTTTTTTTGTACTTTACTACTTTTACTTTTTCTAATATTTCCAATTTCAGAAGCAAATATTGGGTAATCTGAATATGGGTGCACATTGGCATTTGTCCGTGTACGGACATGTTGATGACCCCTGGATACTGTAGTGTACTATGTAACGATTTGCGTGATGTTTGGACAAAATGACTGTAAAAGAGTTTCTGGTGGTACTACGAACGGACGGACGGACACACCTTCAGCCTGGCAGAGACGACAACGAGGCAACACTGTCTGTAATATTCTGATTATGCAAATAATTAACAAGCTCACAATGTGTCGACACGTTAAATCTGCTATTTTCAGCATATGGGACACAGGGACACTGCAACTGTTGTAGGAGTCAGTAGGACAGAGTATAAATGACGCTTAAGGGTGCAAAGCAGATCGTTGCTGAAAAAAGATTTTTCGTGCACAGCAAACCTACCCCGGATAAAAGACTAAAATACACACTGTTGTACACAGACAGCCTTTTTAGAGCAGCTAACACAGGAAGTCTATTTGAGCACCGTGGCCAACACTGTCTCCACACATCCTAGACACCCTCTCCCTCCTGACTCCCGAGCTGTGGAATGAACACCCCATTGCAGTCTGAACTGCACACTCCCTCCCTATGTTCTGCCATAATATCTTAAAACTCGCCACTTCAGACCCCACCCTAGCACTCCTCTCTCCTTGTACCACTTCATACATTTTCCTTTGAATTTGCCTCTGGGGACCACGGCCAATGGAATGTGGATAACAGGAAGCTGGCCTGTTTGCCCCCCCCCCCTCTTCCGTTTACATGTGTCTTTGTTTACATTCATAGCTGCTGACAGATTCTGCTGCGGAGCTCTGAATCTGTCTCGAGAGATGACATTTTATTTGTGATAGATAGTTCAAGGTTCAAGGTTTCTTTATTTTGTCTCCCGAGGGAGAAATTTGTCTTGGACCCCAAGGACCCGCCCTGCAGCATACAGATGCAGATACAATACAATATAATACAATACAATACAATACAATACAAAACAATACACAATACAAGACAACAAAGGCACACAGTGACGCGTACAACATTAAAAAAAGATACTTGTTATAGTTACACTACGCATTCATGTTGGATATTTATTTGTTTCATGTCTCTGATACTTAGATTTGATTTATCTTGGCCACAAATCTTAAGAATGTTATTTAGATAAGATTCTGTTTTCACCAACCGATTTGGGAAAAAACAACAAGAATATGGAATTAGAATAATATGGAGATAAGAGGTTTCTACAACACTATAGCTAAAATCTAAAATGAGTTTCCACTGTTTTTGTCGAGTATAGGGTTCATTCCATTTACTCTAAGTCGCTCCGGATGAGAGCACCTGCTAGATGCTTAACACTTATGATGCTGCCAGAGTTTTTCCAGCATAAAGGCACTAGAGTGGCAAGCAAATGAGAGACATTTTACCCCCGCCTTTCATCTTTATTTCGCCGTCGTAAAACTCTCTCTAGAAGCATTAATATTGTAAACGAGATGCATGATGAAGTCAGAAATTAGGACAGAACATCGCCGTTATCTGTGCAGAGGCAGCATAGATTCAGTGTAAACTAGATAAAGTGCTGGCGAAAGGGCCTTTCTGTGTGGAGTTTGCATGTTCTCCCCGTGTCCCCTAGGGTAGGTAACCTCACAAAAAACATGCAGTAATCCTGGTCACTAAACTGCCTCCACCTGGCCAGCCGGGTCGCCTGATGGAGGGGAAAGGAACTGGTTGGAATAACGTGTTCCTTCCACGCGCTACGTCCAACCAGGGAAACTCCCCCCTGTCAGGTGTAAAAGGAGCAACTTGGACACTCAGGCATGAAGGAAGCATGAGTTCAAGTCCGTTGCTCTCCCCTTGTCCCCCATATATGGGGACTAGGTTGGTGGAGGGTGTGTAGAGCCCAGGATCACATTAGATGATTGACACAGGGGTGAAAAATGGGTTACAAAATCGTGGGATAAAAAAAAAAAAAAAACTAGATAAAGTGCCCCTCTGGGCACAGGTCTCCATCTGTCAGGTTGTGGTCTCCTGGGGGCGCTATAATAGGCCAATGTGAAAAGGGAGCCATTTCTTCTTACGCCTTGGATGGCAATTGGATGATTTGAGGCATTTTGTTCCGAAAATGTGTTTAGCAAAAATCCACCTGTTAAAGATTTCACATAAATTGCACGCTGCGTTCATGATTTGAGGCTTTTTGTTCAAAACGGGCCAAGCCTGCAAACTTTGAAAGCTAATGTTAGCCAAATAGGATGGAATATGAAATATCGGACATATCCGTCTTGAACACATGACTATAGAGCGTCGCAGTCCCGCCCCCTCAAGAGACCCGGAAAAGAAATCGCCGTTCATTTTCCTCATAGGCATTTCTTAAAGTATTTATTTAAAGACGGTTACGCCGCGCCAACTCGGATCGTGACAAATCATGACAATGAACACAATATTTTGGGCCGATCAAATCATTAGAAAGAAGAAAATAAAGGCAGGAGACAACACTATTTGTTTTGTTTTTCTTCTTATAAATTATTTGATCGGCCCAAAACATTGTGTTCATTGTCATGATTTGTCACGATCCGAGTTGGCTTTGTCCGCGGCGTAACCGTCTTTAAATAAATACTTTAAGAAATGCCTATGGGAAAAATGCATTGGGATTTATTTCCTGGGCCACTCATTGTTCTGAAAGGGGGAGGGACTGCGACGCTCTATAGAGATAGTGTGTAACAATTTGCGGGATATTTTGACAGAATCTAGTAATATCAGAAAATGTGTTTGTGTGTGTGTGCAAAATTTGTCATCGACCAAGTTAACGGTGCCAAGATTAGCTGGTAACGGACGGACGGACGCACGCACACACGCACACGGACGGAGTGCAAAACATACTCTTTCCCCATGCCTTCGGCCTGGTGGAGACAATATGGAAGTTTGTCAAACTGGCAACACCCACATTGCCAGGTGAGATATTGCACTTCAGGCAGTAGTACCACATTAGTACCAGGGTCTGCAATTCTCAATGGAAGTGTTTGGGAATTAAGTCTATTAACATACTCAGCCATACTGATTGATAACAACTTCATAATAACAACCTGAAACTCATGTTCATGTTGCAGATCAGAGCTTGTAGATCTGCTATTTTCAAATGGCCGGAATGAATATAGGGTTGAAGTGGTTAATGTATCTTTTGCAAAAAATAATCAAAATCTACAAAGTAGCTATTAAATAAATTTTTCAAATAATTGTAGTGGAGTAAAACTACAATATTTGCCTTTGAGTGCTGAAAATTGTAAATACTGACGACCTCAAAATTGTACTTAAGTACAGCACAAGGCATTTTACACCACCAATTCCCGGGACAAAGAGTATCCTAACAGCAACTCCTTACTGTCAGAACAATGTTCCTAAAATCACGACTGTCTTGACTTCCTCCACTGCCAGTGGGGTGGTGATTCCTCCATGAATGAAAGGACGAGGGAATGCATGTTGACAGGATGGTATCATCCAAGCCGGTCCCAGCCACCGTGCCATACTGCTGTTGCTGTATTGTTGTAGTGGTAACTCTGCCTCGGCAACAAGAGCAAGTGCAGACTTGCTGCGTCTGCATTTTTTGCCACTAAACAACATTTTGGTCATTTGGCGTAATTGAATCAGACATGTGTGTGGCATCCTGAGTAATGATGATATGGCCTTAGACTGCTGAATGTTATGAAACAGATACACACAGGCGCCTCTGACAAGGAAAAAGATGTTTTCCCTTTGGTTAAAGGAATAGAATAATCCAATGTCATGTCTTTGGATTACCGGTAGTCAGTTTCTGACAACCGTCCCTATTCTGGGGCGGGGCGGATATTCTGTGAAAATGTTGTGAATATATCTGTGTGAATATTTTCAGCGAAGAGATTTGGTATAGACTCTGTCTACACTGTAGACTGTAGAGGGAAACAAGGAGCATACCAAAGTATAGAGCCCTGAGGGACTCCCATCAACTAAGTAGCTTATATATATATATATATATATATATATATTCCATAGTTAACTGCGACCGGAGCCTAGACGGGCCTGTCCCAAAGTAATTGGTGCCTATTGCCTAAACTGTAATTATAGGCGCTACTCTCCCTCTGCCAACCTGGGGAGACCCCCGAACTGAGCTCATGCTTCCTTCAATGCATGAGGAGTAAGCAGGCCGCTTCTTATCACCTGACAGGTTTGAGACTTCCCCGGTAGGACGAAGCGTGTGGAAGGAACACCAGGTCCTTTCTCCTCCATCAGACCAGGACAAATGTTTTTTGTGAGGGTACCTACCTAAGGGACATGGGGAGAACATGCAAACTCCACACAGAAAGGCCCTTTCGCCAACCCCCTAGGAGGGGGCGTTTCAAAATATTGTACTTTTGACTCCACTATGCCTATGGGACAAACACCTACAAAAATAGATGAAATAACCACTTACTGTATGTCCCATTTTAAATTCAGTGATAAAAGCTGATCAACAAGCTCTCAATGCAACGCAGCGCGACACGTTGAGAGCTTGTCTATCTGCTATTTGAAAATCTGAAAACATGTTGTAAAATACCTGTAGTACTTGTATGAGACTTGGTCGACCACTGAGTGGGTTCCTTGAAGTTGTACTACAGTAGAATTCTCATGTTTTCCCCATTCATCTGCAGCTGATGAGTGTTTTGCTGCAATGTCACAACGGGCTTAATAGCTTCCTGTGGTGAGATGCGTCAACCTTCAGATGACAGTCAGCTTTCAAGCTGGCATACATGTATTATTCAATGATAGCGATGATGTAGGAGTCTATAGTAATTATAGGAATGCATTATAACACAATTTATCGAGTAGTCTGCTGGAGGGCAACGCTAGTCAATTTAGGATATCTTTTACAGTAAATGTTTTCTTCCATGGTCTAGTGCCATTAAATAGATATATGTGCAAGCATGAAAATGTCTCTTCCCAATGCCATGAATATGCATAGACTAGATTAGAGTCTCTCTCCATGCAAAAAAAAGATAATAAATCGTACAA
>NC_139713.1:31908551-31911051 GCF_964188405.1 Protomyctophum parallelum
CAACGCTTTTCACGTCAAGGCCCATTATTTATTTGGCATTTGAGTCACGGACCACCATTTGATGAGATTTAGCCTCTCAGACACAAGACTTTGAATACTTTGTTGTCGTTGGATAAGATTTTCGTCCACAATTCCATACTGTATATTTTGTGTTACCATAGAGATCAGGAAAATGTTGATGAAAATAACGATTCTTCTATCCATCCATCCATCTTCAACCGCTTATCCATAGTCCGGTTGCGGGGGCAACAGCTCTACTAGAGTGCTCCAGACTTCCCTCTCCAGAGCAACATTAGTGACTTCCTCCTGGGGGATTCCGAAGCGTTCCAAGGCCAGTGTGTCGATGTATTCCCTCCAACTGTGCCTTGGTCTGCCCCGGGGTCTCCTCCCAGTGGGATGTGCCTCGAGGACCTCCATAGAGAACCACCTAAGCTGGCTCCTTTCCAGGCGAAGAAGCAGCAACTCTACTCCGAGTCTCTCTCGTGTGACTGAACTCATTTCAGCCGCTTGTATTCGCAACCTTATTCTTTCAGTCATACCCCGCACTTCATGACCATATACTGTAGGTGAGAGTAGGAACGACATTTGCTCAGAAGACAGAGAACTTTGCATTCTGGCTCAACTCTCTTTTCGTCACAACAGTGTGGTACAGCGACTGCAATACCGCCCCTGCCACTGCGGCTGATCTCCTTCTCCGTTCTCTAATTATGTAGACTTCTTGTAAATTAACCCATTCTGACCTGAGATCAGATTCATACGAGGTTTCCGCCGGACACACACTGGTCTGATGAACCCATTCTGACCTGAGATCAGATTCTAAAAATGTCAGTCGCTCTTCGATTTTTCAAAAAATAGCAGACCTACAAGCTCGTATCGCGCCACTCGGTGGCGCAATATGAGCTTGTAGATCTGCAAAAATGTTCAATGTCTTTTCCCCACAATGGCGAAAGAGCCAAGATACGCTTGTCTGCATGTGTCGCATCGCGATGCGCCGTGAGCTTTCTATTTAGCCTTAGTTCATGCAGGATACATGACTCATACGTCGCGGCCGTAATCAGCTGTCTGATTAAATCAACATTTCTAATCAGCCACACATGTCTGTGCATCAGTCTCAGACCATTCTCAGACCCAGACGGTCCATTTAATCATGGCTCCCTCCTGCATTTCATCTCCGCTAGCTGCTGGCCATGATTGCCTCCAGCAACCAGCTCTCTAGTTCAGACCCTTGCGTGGCTCAAAGGAAAGACAGAAATTCGACGTCTTACTTTGGGCCCACCAAAGTCTATATTCTACCCGTGGATGGGTTATGCATTGCAGTCCCTGGTTTAGCTTAGCATGCTGCCTGCTTGGCTATTTCAGGGAGCATCTTAAGATCAAAGCCATCAGCGCCAAGTTGTCTACAGCATATAACTATATTCCATTTGTTGAAATAAATTACTAAAAATGTACATGAAAACCCAGTACCCTATATGGGTCTACTCTAATGGCCCCAAAGAGCAGGATATATTTAATGTTTCTCTTCAATTACAACTATAGAGAGGAAAAAAAGTTTCTTTCTCAATAGAGGCATGAGCAGCAGGCAATTAATGCAGATTAATCTCAAATATTAGACTACTTTCAGTGCTGTGCCTTAGATAGATCATTTGATGTAGAGTGGAAGGGGATACTCAGCCTTCTCATCTGATGGTGTTGGTGAAGGGGATGTTATTTACTCTTCCATACAAACTCTAAATGGCAAACGGACTGCATTAATGTAGTGTTTTTTATTTTCTTCTAGTCATTCCAACCACTCAAATTAGCTTTAAAATGCACACATACAGTACTTTACATTCACCCATTCACACACACCACAACAGTGTGTGTGTGTGTGTGTGTGTGTGTGTGTGTGTGTGTGTGTGTGTGTGTGTGTGTGTGTGTGTGTGTGAGTGTGCGTATGTGTGTGTGAATCGTCAACACAATATTTCACACACAGCCAAGCTGAAACTGACACGCACAGCGTCATTCTTCTCTCTACTTGGACTGTATTCTTGTATATCGTTGCCGTCGGGCACAAACCTCCCATCTCCGTAGTCTAACTTTTAGTTTTTTCGTAAATTAACGAGCTACTTGATCACACTACAGTGTCACACAAAAGCATCAAAAGTAGCAGATTTTGAGCTTGTAGATCTGCGCTTTTGCTATTATATATTTATGTATACAATCCTGAAAAGTAAACATTTTGTTTTTTGGACATAATGAGGTTTCGGCCCTACAGAGACCATATTCTCTCCCTCTCAGTGCGTCTACGGCTCTACGCTGTCCTACAGAGTCAACTAATTTGTGTATGTGTTTCCCAAAAGTCAAATTAGCCTTTGCCATTTTGGGGGATCAACAATTACCTCAAGAACAGATATACAATTATTTGGCTGACCAATTGAAACACTTAAACCTATTTTTACGTCAAATCTTTGTTCGTATAGTTACTGAACTTTGGCTTGGCAGGGCAGTATGGCTCTCTCTC